>NW_010305165.1:21133-32897 GCF_000700745.2 Antrostomus carolinensis | reverse complement strand
GGGATGAACGGCCCCGAAACAGCCCCTCCGGGAGTCAGCTCCTAAGTTTCCTCTTTATCCCACCTCCGTCCTCCTTTACGAGGTGGCTAAGAACATTTAACTTTTTTTTTCCCCCAAGAAGAGATTAAGTGAGGCAGAATTGCCTGGAAAAGCAGAACTCCCTGGAAGCACGAGTATTGCTGTTGTGAATAGAAGAGGATAAACTGGTGTCATAGATCTCCACACGCAAATGCGAATGCTCCTAAGTTTCCTCTTTATCCCACCTCCGTCCTCCTTTACGAGGTGGCTAAGAACATTTAACTTTTTTTTTCCCCCAAGAAGAGATTAAGTGAGGCAGAATTGCCTGGAAAAGCAGAACTCCCTGGAAGCACGAGTGTTGCTGTTGTGAATAGAAGAGGATAAACTGGTGTCATAGATCTCCACACGCAAATGCGAATTCAGTTCTAGAAAAGCAAGGGATTAGCTACGAAGTCCCAAGAACTAAATTGCAAATTTAGTTCTTGTCATCTAGCTTTTGAACGCGTACAGTGAGTGATCAGAGAGGCTTGCTTCAGGAGGCTAAATTGATCCATGGGGAACAGATACTTAAAAAAAATAATAATAACTTTCAAGTTTTACAGTCACAACAAGAAGACAAAATAGCACATCTGCAGAGACTTAGGGTAGCAGTTACCGTACTGGATTAGCTCCCCTAGGTTATCACAAAAGCCTATTTTGCAGGGAAAAGCACCCAAAGCACTGGTGGGATCAAATAATCACCTTTGTAATACCACCATCACTGCCACCACGGAAGGGAGCACCTCGTTACGTGTTTTCCAGTGGTAGATGACAGGAATGTAATTTTCAGATGCTGATGAAACACTGTCATCTCCATGCTTCCACAGCTGCAGTCCCAGCCGTGCTTCCTCCCAGCAGAGTCAGAGGGATGGGAGGAAGGGTGGGAGCAGCACCCACACAGACATCATTTCACATTTCTTTCAGCTTCAGAACTTAAACCTTCTCAGCCCTCCACTGACCATGCTCACTCTGACCACAAAGCAGAAGGGACTTGGGACTCCACGGCTTCCAAAGATCAGCCAGCCCCTCTTAGCCTCATGGTTCATCCTCTCTGCTGTGGAAGGGCAGTTGCACGTCAACCCAATGTCCTGGCGGTGTCCAGCTCCAGCGGTTCCACTGTAAAAAGTGTCTTACAGAAGAAATTGTTCTCTACTTCCTCTCCCAAACAGCTCTGTGAAACAGATACCACTTTTCTGGCCAGTGGTGTCCAGTGCTGACTCCACCAAAATGGCAGGAAAATAATATCAGGAGTCAGTCTTGTCCAGTCCACAGAGTTGCTCAAAGAACTATTTAGATGATTTTTACTAATTGTTTTAACATTACTGTTCCTTGTTAAGATGCTGAAAACTGAACTATGTCCAAGTCTATGCTCAGGGCTTATTAATGCTTTTTTTCACAGAGAAACATGCAGAGCGTTATCTCTCCTTCCTTGAGCATATCAACCATACCACTTGTGCCAAATCATGGTAGAATCCAGAACAGATTTGGTTGTTCAGACCAAAGAGAATTTTGATGCACATTTTTTACTTATTTGGCCCACAGTTGTGCCACTGCTGCCAGGAAGTGGCTTCTCATATATGTAGGGAATGCTAAACGTGACAATTTTAGTACATTTCATTTTTTTCCTCTTTCAAAACTTTTTTAGCAACACACAAAGATAGCCCACTGAAAGCAAAGTCAATGGAAGAATATCTCAGATGTGGTTGTTTTAAGTCAGCTTGTAAGATGTAATGGTCACCAAGATGTAATGGAAGATGAATTGAAAGTAATTTATACGTGTTCCTTTGTCTTCCATTCACCAGACGCAGGAGTTTGTGCCACAGGTCACATGAAGCAGTTATATCACTACAATAACATCCTTTCTGTACTACAGAGAGCACATTCCTAAGATCACTAATCATTAGTGGTATTTGTTGTGTACTGGAAAAATCACTCCTTGAATAATTTGTGGCTTAGTGGTGCCATGCATTAACAGGAGCATCTGAACATCCTACACATAAATCAGTAACAGTCTCTGCTGGACCTGACAGAGGTTTCCTCCTCTGTTATTTTCTGGTGTGAAGGCTGTGTGGGGTGTTTTGTTTGCTTGGTTTGACTGTTCTAAAGGTTTTTATTTGTTCATGTAAAAGGGATATCTGGATCTGTAAGAAGGGTGATTTCTAAAAGAGGTGTGAAAACTTGCAGAATTCCTAAAAGCAGCCGGAGGCCAAATTTGCTTAATCTGTCTTGGAAGTTTGTCCCCAAGCCACATCACCGGGCTACAAATGGTTTATACAGAGCCCTAGGTTACATATTTTGCAAAGGGAACACCACCCTGTTGGAAGTGGTGACAAACTACGAAAGGTTACACACCCTAAAAGCCTTAAAAGATTTATGGAATCTATAGGAATTAGGAATATGGCTCCATTAGCAATACAACTGTTTGGATGGCTTTTCTTAATACACGTTTTTTATGCAAAGAAAATTAAAAAAAAAAATAAATCTGAAGAATTAGATAAGTCCCGATGGTCTCCCTGGCTTTCAGAATCTTTCTTCTAAGAAGATTTCAGCACAAAATGAGTTTAAATAGACCAGCTGCAGAGTACTGCACATTTCAGTCTGTGAGACTTCCCAGGCATCTCCTCTGGGGGAAACAGAACTGTACAATAAAGACTCCATTTTAGTTTGTGACTTAGAACTGTCCCTGTCATCAAATCAGAACAGATACAGAATTAAAATGTTGTGGGAAGCAAATACAAATATGGTATCATACAATACCAATATCATAAGGCAAGTTGCCAACACATCTTAAGAAATCAGCACAAATATTTTTTTTCAAGATGGCAAGACAGAAGATCAAACCAACTTCTTACGCTGACAGAAGAATGCTTGGCCAACTAAGCATTTCTGTAATGTTTCCTTCACATTGCAAGTAACTTCTAGAGGTAAATGAAACTATCGTTTCCATCTGGTTCTCTCATTTCCCTTGAGAGGCTTCTGATGCACAGGGCTTCTTTCCCACCATGTCCCTCTAGCTTTTACATTCTTTTATAGCATTTCGAAAGCTGAATTCAGCTGGAGGGCAGGGCTGCTTTTCAGAGAGAGCTCCACACTTTGGACAAACAGGCTGATGCGAACTTCCTGGAGGCCAGCAAGAGCAATTGCAAGGTCTCGCATCTGGGAAGGAATAGACCCATGCTACAGTACAGGCTGGGGGTTGTTTGGAAGCAGCTCTGCAGAAAAGGACCTGGGCATCCTACTGGACAATCTGAATATGAGTCAGCAGTGTGCCCTCACATCAGAGGTGGCCAACAGCGTCTTGAGCTGTATTAACAAGAGAGCCATGAAAGAGATCTTTCATAAGATTTCATCTGAGTACTATGTCCAGTTTTGGGCTCCCTCCAGTACAAGAACAATATTGACGTATGGGAGAGGGTCAATCAGAAGGCCTTCAAAATGGTCAGGTGCTGGAGAACATGATCCACATGAAGAAGCTGACAGAGCTGGACATCTTCAGCTTGAAGAAGAGAATGCTAAGGGGAGACCTTGTTGCTGCCTACAACTACCTGACTGCAGAACAGGACTGGAAGATAGAACTAGCTTCTTCTCAGAGACGCATGATAATGGCACAAGAGGCAACAGACACAAGTTGCAACACGGTAAAATATTCTAGATAAAAGGGGAAAAAATACCATGAGGGTGGTCAAATACTGGAAGAGGTTGCTTAGGGAAATTGTAGAATCTCCATCTTTGGAGATGTTCAGGACTCCCCTGGATGTGTCCTGGATCAACCTGATCTGATTAGGCCTATTAGAGCAGGGAGTTGAACTGGATCACCCCTGAAGGTCCCTTCCAAACTGAATTATAATTGGACGATTCTAATGGAGGAGAGTCCTGCAGTGACAGGGAACATCTGAAATGAGCAAAAGAAATTTTCAACTTTCCATTTTCTGTAGTTACTTATCCATGTTCTCTAATTGAATTTATTCTGAAGTGGTTGATTCTTCTGAACTTGAAGGAAAGGAATAATGTATTTACAGCAGACAAATTACTGGCTTCTTTCATGATACTAACACTTTGCTAGCACCTCCATCTTCTTATCCCTTAAATCTTTAAATGTCACATATGTACTAATTTTTTCTGTGACAGTAAATACAAAGGCCCACCCATCCAGCTAACACAAGTGCTGTGTGTGCATCTAAGGGCCATATGTCTCCTTTGATGTCAGCAGACACCTGAAGGGTATTACTAGTACTGTTCTCAGATCATCACTTGTAAGCAAGTCCAGATCTGTACTCAGGTTCACGGTTTCTCTCTGCTATCCACTGAATTATTAGATTACTTTACCTCTTTTTCCAGAAAACAAATTCCACTGCTTATGGTGGAATTCCAGACAAAAAGAATTATGCTGTCTGCTTAATAAGCATATTCTTAGAGTTGTTTTGATGACAGCTACAGTGGCAGTATAGTCAAATTTGGCTGAGAAATTTAGAGGTCTTAACACCAGAAAACCAAGAGACAACTGCCTTACTATTGCACATTAACTTTGTGGAAGTGCTTTCTAAAAAGTCCAGTATATAGGTTAGAACTTGAAATCTGCTGAGACATCATGCTTAAGTATGCAAATAATTTTAAGCATATAATACTCAAAACTAAACTGCAGAATTTTCTTCAGCCAAAAGATCTTCCTGCATTTACAAGAGTTTAGCAAGAGTAAAGGTCACTCCAGGATGAGGGACCCGAATAAGGTCTTCTGCTCTATTTTAATTCCTCCTAGTATTCTTGTGAAGCTGTGTTGGATTAAACATTCCTAGACACCATGAATCATCCAACAGATATATTGAAAATGCAAACTTCACCACAATACAGGGATGTCTTGGTGCCACTCTAAAAAGATCATTTAGTCTTAAAGGAAATCTCTAACTTCTGTGTTCATTAGGTAAGTAGCCTTTTTACCTAAGAGTGGATAGATGCAGTGTCCTGCCCATGAATAAGTAGACCAAGTTCAGCGGGCAGGTTTGACATATGCCATGGAAAAAACATGTCATCTCTAAAACTGGATTAATCTCTAAAAGGGGATTAATCATTGAAATACAGCTTTATAATTTAACAGCTATAACAGCACTGGAACAAAACTCCACCCTTTTCTTATTATTTTTAGTTGTCAAAGCATTTGAGTTAAAACAGAAACTGTTGTTGAAAAGGTTATTGTTGTCCTTTGCCATAGTTCTGCTTTTTGGAAAACACTTTTTGATAAATGGTTCCATAGTATTTAAAATTAAGTATCCAAAGAAAACCCATGAAAAATTGTGAGTAAGCTATCATGAGTTCTACAGAATGGAAACATCTCTGGAGCTTCAGGACTTTACATGACATTTCAAATGTTCTTTTATTAACTGTTATTACTACTAACCTACATCCGAGCTGAATGGTTGGTGCCTGATCTTGCAAACACTTCCCGAATCCTGCATTATGCTCTGTGGCATTAGCTAAATGTCTGCTCCTAACTGACTGCAGGATCTAGGCCTTAGGATCTAGTTTTTGTTGCTCTTGGCTACTCATTGTCATCTCATTTGGGATTTCTAGTTTTGTTACAGCTATCATTAAAAATCCTTCTACTCCTCTCTTTGTTTTCATTTTTTGTTTGTTCTCATTTTAACTGCCTATTATGTGGATTTTTTAAGAACAACAAAAACAAAGTCCCAATTGCAGAATGAATTTGATTTCATCCTGTTAGAGGGGAAAATGGCTATTGATTATCTATTATTCACATCAATGGATGTAATTAATCTCATCCTCAGAAAAACCTCCATAATATATTTATCTAAGATTAATTTTTAATTCACTTCAGATAGGAGCCTCATGATTGTACATAAAGCACATTCATTTGACACTCTAGAGTAACTTGGTTGCTGATTGTTCTGTGTTTTTAAAAGAGAAGAAACACTTAACATTTAGCTCTGGGTTATTTTGGTAAGAAACATCTGTTAATTTTACTGTGCCTAAAGTAATTATCAGGGAAAAATGGTAGCATAAATTCCAAGAACAATTTTCTTTTACATTTTTACTGCACTGTATATGTGAAACAATTCGGGGATGCTGGGGAGAAAATTAAGCTATTTTTGCTTATTTAAACATGGTAACATAGAGAAGGAAAATATTAGGGAGGATCTCATTCTGTCTTCTACCCTTGAACGAGTTCATGTTTATTGGATCAATGCCCAGTACTAATATCCTTCAAGTAAAAACACTTAGAAAAACATTAGAGATTTATTGCATCTTGTAACTATGGGCATGGTGCTCTTAAAAGAAAAAAAAAAACAGTATTTTGAAGTACTGAGCAGTCTACATTCCCTGGATGCAGTGAATCCTATGGCTCCGTGCAAGCTGAAGGAGGAGACTATGATTACTACAGGATTAATTCAGCACATAAGCACATGCAGGATTTTAATCATGGATTTAGCTTCTGTGGGAATAAAGAACATACTTAAAGTTAAGTCTGTAACTGTTCTGCTGAATCAGGAACCATGAATCTGCTGCTTCAATTATTTCCATACATTTAATCCGTGTTTTACATTTAATGTATTGTTCTCCACATTCTTTCAATGTCAGGACCTTAATTTCCTTTTTTAGCTTTGTTTCTTTTATGCAATCTTTTGTGACCTGTGCACCTCCTCCAAATTCTGTATCTTGCCTACATCATTCTAGTCCTCTCTGCCTGCATCCTTACTCATTCTTGCCTCTGAATTACTTTATCACTGTACCAGGTTGAATCATTATTTGATTTTACACTGATTCCTGCTTCTAATCTCATTGACCGGTGGGAACTAGAAAAATTTTAGACATCTGGTTGTCCAAAAGATGCAGCTCTTTACTGATATATTTACATTCTTGAGGAGAACAGATCACATTTATGAAAATAGGAAAATAATTAAGAGGTTTAAATGTCTCATGTTTCAGGCCTTTATATCCAATCTATGTCCATACATCAAGAACATAACGTTTAGTTGTAGTATATTTGTGCCTAATGCTGTCTACAGGGGAACCTCAGATGTAAACAGAAACTTGAGGTGAGACTATAATGCTACAATACAGGACCTGTGAAGACAGTATCTGGAAGCTAGATCCAAAAGAAAGCAAATTTTTCTTTCAGAAATAGAGGCATTCTTCTGTTTCCGCAGATGAGATTAGTAATCTCCATAGCAAAATAAATTCCGTTTTTTCAAGAGTTTATACTTTGCCTGCTCTTAAAATTGTGAATCGGAGCATGAACATACTGGTATCAGTTCTTTCTCTTCCAGATAAAGAATTTGGACAGCCGCCTATTTTTTTCAGTCTGATTGATTGTAGTCCCACCAAAGCAAACTGATCTGAGCTGAGCTGCAACCACCTCAGTACCGTGATGAGTAAAATGATTTGTAGTGAAAAGGGGAGAATAAAAATGTGAAAACATATTCTAGCAACACCAGATCAATTATAAAAAGCTGATTATATATTTTGTACAGATTTAACTAATATGCTGCTGATGGACAGCCCTAATTGGTGCTGATGAAATACAGAGCTAGAACTGCAGGCGAAAATGACTCACCTTCAAAAAACTGATGTAGTGCTTAACTGAAATAGCAGAGAATTATAATTTTAAATGGGAGGAAGCCTGAAAATATTAAAAGCTTTAAAATAAATATTGTACTATACTAGTAAAGACATACATGAAAATTGAGAGCATATAATCAAATTTAAAGAAGAAATAAGGCTTTATATGAAATCCAAACTTTATGCACGGGGCTAATGCTTCTCCCTGGAGAATGTCATTGCCAGTTACTATAAAACCCAGGAAATTTGTGTTGTTGCCAGCACTTTAATGCGACTGTGCAAGAGTTTCAAGAATCAAAATCCAATTTTTTTTAAAAAAAAGAAAAGAGAGGTAAAAAATGTTACAAAAAATAAGTTTATGATCATTATGATTGTTGAGATAATTTTAAAAGATGCCCCAAATCAACCAGAAAGTTTGATAAAACGAAAGAGAAAAGACTCACAGTCCCTGGCCCACATCTTCTTAAAAAAGCATTGTGTTTTTAACCCTAGTGGTTTTTTAAATTTGTGACTGGCAATACTTGGTTCCCTAGCCCTTTCCATTTTCAGATATATGAGGCAAATATGACATGCACTGCTCTTTAAGTGCAGCATCACAGCTTTTCTGTCAACACATGCACCAATGTGCTTCCTGCAAGACTTCATGAGAAAGGTGTTAATTGCTGGACTATTGCAGCATAGTAGTGTCAATCCCTCCTGTGAATGACATGTGACTTATAAAAATGTTAGTGAAAATTTATTTGGAGACAGTCATGAACTTGGAAAGCCAGTGGTGGGAAATGGGAAGAAAAAGGTTCATTAAATCACCGTTTATGGACAAACTTAAAAGGAATGGGATTACCGTATTGAACATCATGAGGTTAGAGCAGTAACTGACAGGCTTCATGAAAGGAGGCACAGCAACAGGGACGAGAGCCTTTTCCCTGGGAAGTCCTGGACTGAGTGTGTATGTGCAGTAGTTCTGTTAAGTGATAGAGGAGGCAGGGCATCCTAGCCTGCTCTAGCAGAAATGAAAGGTAGGGAATCCTGGTCAAAAAGCTTGAGTAGCAGTGTGGTCGATACTTTTCTGTTTGTTTCTAAATGTTAGGAATAAAAGCCTGCAGCTGTTTTTGTGTTGGGAAGGGAAATAGTGTCTCAGCAGAGAAACTGCAAATATATTCTAAGCAGAACAGCTCAGTAAAATGTTGCAGATCAGGAGGGTCTTTTCATTAAGTTTGGTGCTTAAAACAAGTATAAGCAGAAATCTCCCAGGTCGGAGTCCAATTCAGCCCAAGAGTGTGTCAAAAATGGGAATGATTTTGGTGGCAAGTTATAGATTGAAATATGAAGCCCAGTCTCTTAAGGAGCTTTACAGCAATGGAAGGAGGGAGATGAACTAAAAGAAACACATCTTTTGCCAAGACTGTGAAATCCTCCTCTAGCCTCTCATACAAATTGTAACAATGAGAGTCAATCAGCAATGCTAATATTTTTCTTTTGGCACCTCCAGTATCCCCAGGCAGCACTGGACCTTCATTTGTATGCCAGTGTGCAGAGAGTTCCCTAGGACGTATGTTATGTTTCAGTAGCTGATTTACATTCAATCTGCCATAATAAAGGCCAGATGATCACCTCTATTATGCAAATGAACTCATGGAGACATTAAGGAAGTGAGTAAGTGGAAGCATCAGAAGGAACAAGTGCCATTCTGTTCAGGGTGGTTCTTCTCTCTATCCTTTGGCTTTTCAATAGCTTTCTTACTTGCAAATTCATATTCAAGGGCAATGGTACAGTCAATGGGAAGGTGATGAATTCAGTTAGAAACCACTTTATGTCACAATTGAGACTCAGCTTACCCAGGAAAAGATACACTGGGGATATAAAAGGTGTTCAGTAAGTAAAAGCCTCGTTACCTTTAGGCTTTTAGTGCATGTAAACTCTCAACAGTCTAAACGAACAGGCTAAAAATGCATTGTTGTTATTATCTCTTCTCTTGCTAACATTTCCTTTTATCCTAGGAGTGCTTACCCAGATTTGTTGGAAGAACTGTTCCCTTCTCACTCTGTGTTGAGCTTGAAGTTTGTGATTTCCATTTTAGACCTAAGGAGGGACTCGTGTGCCTGAAACATTCTTTTGTTACATCCCATTGGCTTGATGAAAAGACATTACCTCTCCTTACAGAACTTGCTTGCACGCCTGCCGAGAGAGAACATGGAAGGTATAATGAGAGCAACTCACAACTGGTTCAACCTGGAAATCCTCACAGTAAAAATTGCCCTTACCATCAGCAGATGTTTTGCCTAGTCTGACACGTCAGGTTTTGGCCTTGTTCTTCTAATATAAAGCCCCTCCTAGAAGACCTGAATCAAAATATGTAAGATTAATCAATATCATATTTATGTATAAAACAGACTAAGGGACACTATTTGACCTTTTGGTAACTGACCTACTAACAAAAGCAAGGTCTCGCAGGATTTACCTCTTCATACTCAGTTTGGGGCAACGAGCCAGTATAACATCTGCTTAGTATTCATTGCAAAACAAATGTACAATGCTGACACCATTAATCAGCTTGTCCAAGTGAATAAAATCTCAAAAGCTGATGTAAGAAAGCTTGTATTTAAAAGCAAACATTTCACATGGATCTGCATGGGTCCATCTAATGATGGATTAGTTAACCCTGGAAGATGAAGAATGACTCCAGCCTAATGTTTCAGGGGGAATGCATGTAAATCTAACAATGTACATAGAAAGATTGTAAAGAAATTAGAGATATGGGAACAAATTCTACAAAAATCAATCACCTACCATTGGTGCCTCAAACTTCAGTATGTGATATTAAACAGAATGAATAAAAAATATTTTGTTTTTAGTTCTACCCACAGGTTGTGATCTGTGCCTTAACAGTAAGTTCTTTCATTCACAGAACTGCTAAATGGTAGATAGCATTTCTTCCTCCTTCCCCTCCTTTGCTGAGCCACAAGACAGGAACAATACCTAAAAGACAGAAATTAGCTGAAATTAATTTAAGTGGAATAGCTGGAAAGCACTTGAAATCTGAGGTTAAATTAGGAGTGAAAACTGAGGAACAATCAGTAAAGGGTGCTGTTACTTCCTTATTTAATGAGGAGTAGGGCATCGGTCAGGAAAAGAGGAGGTAGGGAACAGACACATGGAAGCTAGAGATGGAAAACATCTCTGCTAGCCAGTTTAAAAATGCAGGACCTATTGTATTGCTTTGTCTAATCTGCTTTTAAAAGTACAAGGCTTTTCTGCTTCTAAGATTCCCTTTGGAAGATGTCTCTGGACTGTAGTGTTTTGGTCTCCATATATTTTTTTCTGATATTCTTATTTTTTTTTAACCTGAATTTCTTCCCACAATTACGAGCATTCCCCTTTGTAGCACAATAAAAATTCACCTCTTTGGTAGCCTTCACTGCCTTTCTTTTATGGTCAGATTCTGTTATGTCTTCTCTTAATATCATGCCCTAAATTTGCTCCATTGGAAATTATCAGGATTAATCAAGGGGTAGGGCTCTGGCATTAAAGAATAAAGTGAGGATCACTGGAACCGGTACAATGTGTCTTGAAAAATATGAGACAAACTTTTTTCATGTTAACTGTAAGATGTGCTGTTCTAATATAAGAAATACATTATTTTTCTGTTGTAATGTTTTTCATTTACCTTGGGGAATGAAAGAGCTTAGAGAATTTACTGTAAAGTACTATTGAGTAAGGACTGTGGTCTTTGCTCCAACTGGCTAAAGAACAACAGTAGAATAAAACAATTTTGGGTCTGATGATCATGAGTTAGATCAATATAAATGAAATTATTTTTTAAAAAACCCAAAAAGCAGTGTTGGAAAAAAGAAGAAATTTTATAAAACAGAGAGAACTATTTAGTGAAGTAGGTTGGACTGAAGAGCTCAAAGTCCTGCATGTTGAGAAAATTTGTAAGCAGGAGATGCAGCAACCCTCTGTAACTTGAATCCCAAGAAGAGAAAAATACTGTTAGAGGAGGGGTCTGACTGTAGCTGGATGAGCAGATACCTGAAAAAATATATTAGAAGTAAACAAAAGCATAGAAAAAATGGAAAATAAAATTAATCAATGACAATTTCTCTGCCTTAGAGATCAGAAAAAATATAAATAAAGC
>NW_010305165.1:0-21089 GCF_000700745.2 Antrostomus carolinensis | reverse complement strand
GGGGGGGGGGCGGGAAGGAGTCTTTAATCATTAAAGAAATGGATCACTGTGCAATCCTAACAAGTCAAAAATTAATTATTATCTACCAAAGACACCAAAAGAAAATGGTGGTGAAAAAATATTTTTCCATCTCCTACAGCAAAGAGTACTTCTGTGCTTAACAATACAGAAAGAACTGGATAATGCACTTGTAAACTTCAACAGTATACAGGGTTTTAGAACATGTTATAGAGGAAAAGATTGTACAAGGCATAAGGGTAATGAAAAATAGGAAAAAATGCAGTCTGGGTTTATGAAACATAACAGATTCATCTGGCATTGTTTTTGATAACAATCAACTTTTTTTAAGGAAAGAAAATGCAATAAATCTATCATGACTTCCGTAAAGCATTCTCATGTAGTTCATTAATTAAAGTGGAGAAGATACAAAATAGTATAGGAATCACCTGAATATGTGAATACAAATGAGTACAATAATAACAAGAGGGTTTGGCAAGGAGAATAAGGGAGAGAAAGAACAAGGATTTATCACTGAGGGTTCAAGAAAGATTAGAGAGACATCCTCCACAACTGTTTATAGAACTCAGTATTATAAAATATTCTCATGAATGGCCTTGGCACAAAGACTAGGAACATATTAATGAAATCTTTTGATGACATAGTTGGAGGCATTTTCAGTCCAGTGGCAAAATATTGTATAAGAAGAGGGAACAGATTACGATACAAGAAAGAGCAATTTTTAAGTCAGGAGTAATAGAAATGTGATGAACGACAATAAAATGCAAAGACCAATAATAATTTCTCATTTAAATTGGCAGTTTATCAACTGGAGGTGTCATGTTGATGGCCCAACTATGAGATGTGACTGACATGAAGATATGAAAAAGACAAATGTGATCCTCATCTGAGAAGCAAGATATTTTAACATAGATAAGGAAATATTAAATTCATTTTATATGAAATAATAAAATGTCCCCTGGATTGTCTTGTTTGAGTCACTATTATTTAAAAAAATAATTTGATCAGGATTGGGTGCACAGAACACATTCAGAGGCTAGATGCTAGGCTGGTCAGGAGACTGGATACTACATTCATGAAGAGCCTATCTTGCTAAGGTACCTAAAAGAGTGATATTCAAATGAGCAATTAGATAAGCTCATAGATAAGAGGAATTTGATCTTCAGTGCAAAAGATGATACTGGCAAAATGACAGCTAAAATAAGGTTTCTAAAGAGCACAGCCAGGAGTTATTAAACCAGCCTTCTGACATAATAGGAGTAAGAAGAACAACTATATTTTAAAAGGATTGCCAACATTTTGTGAGGAGATTTTTATTAAATGACATTTGCCATAACAGGAGATTGCACTTTGTGGATCTCAAGGCTTTTAAACAGAACCTCAAGTCCTTTTTTCCCCCACTTTCTCCCAAAGGAAAGAAAAAAAAAGCCAAAAAGGAAAAAATACTTTTAAAGTTGCCACTGCTGTTTAGGACTGAGGAATCTACCTTAATACAGATAGTTTGAAAAACTCCCTATGGCCTCAGAAAGCTTTAAGTAGTGTTTAGATTCTCCTCAGTAGACTCACAACTTGTTCTTTGACTCCTGAATACCTCTCTGCTTTGTTCTGTAATATTCCTACTCCTTGTTACAGTGCTCCTCTAGCTTCAGCTTTTCCTGTTTTTTTCCTGCTGAGGCTCAGATAGTTCTTAGACTAGGCTGTGTTTAGGTATAATCATGAAAGAGTTTTGAAATCCTGCAACAGGATAACTGATCATGCTCTGCCTATGTCTGATCATGATCTCCCTATGAAATCAGATGCACCCTTGGCTTTTGCCTTCCCAAGATAATCTGCTCCCCTGTTTTAGCTTTCTTAACTTGACTGTTCAATTTTGAAAACTGTCAGGTAGCCCCCAAACACACACAAGCCCAGTCATGGCAGGACAGACAACTGCTCATCTAGTGGAGCTGTGCCAGCCTGGAACCTCATCAGTCAAATTTGGGATTCATAAAACCAGATTTACAAGAATATGCATAAGGCAGAGATATATCCACAGGTTCACTTTCCACACATCACAGACCAACTCTTAGAGAAGCTCCAGCAGAGATTGGGAAAGTAACCCTAAGACATGCCCTTGTAAACTGCAGTGCCAGACTCACTGAATTGGAGTGCCAAGGCAGGCATATGTACACTGATCCATTAACAGGGTTTACTTCCACTCTATTTGGCATAATTGTCCTGTGCTTGACTTACATCCAGGTTGCTGCTGGCTTCATCTTCTCCTTCTTGGGCTGAGGACAGGTTCTGCACAGGGACTAGTGTCCTGGTGGGATGCTGTGGCTGCAGTTTCTGTAGTCTGTTGCTGAACTGAGGCTGTGCAATGCAAAAAGTAATCAATAAACATATGTCAAAATTGAAATAAAATAAGAAAGGAATAGTCTGGGCTTCTGTTAGCACCACAAAATATTATCCAGAGTGAGTGTGAATGAGTCCTACACCTGCTAACTGGCAGTTGCAGATTGAACTTTAAGATAAAGCTATTTAAAGAGGTTGGATTTAAAGTGAACCTAAGATCTGATCCAGTTCTTAAAACAAAAGTAACTGACTAGTTAGGCAATATGTGCACAAGAAGAAAAATAGTACCTTCAATTATAAATATACAACACAGAAATAATGAAAGCTTACTTAATTTTGAGTCTTAGCTGTGGTCTCACAATACTTCCCTATAGGAACTGTGTGGTGCAACTTAAATGCTTTCATGGCCATTGAGACATATCCAGGACTATTAAACAATATGTGCATTATTTGTATTTTGCATATTACTTTTGGGAAAAATTGTACAAATCACCTCTTTTTTTCCTAGGTAGAATGTCATCAGAGCATAGGCTGGCCTATTTCCAGGATTCTGGAATGTGATCTATGTCACCAAATTTCAGTTATGTTACTAATACTAGTATCCATGATTAGTTAAAAATCGTCATATTCATGTTGGATGTGTACCTAAGAGCTCGAGTATGAGCTGTTCTGGAATAACATATTAGAAATCTCACAGCTGTTTAAATTATATTTTAAAAAGTAAGAGTTTGTAAACAAATAGTTTAAGCAGTAACTCAAACAGTCCAAAGAAGCTCTTCAGTTCCATACTCATTATAAATTAATTTTATGCCTTCTCCGTAATTTTTCGTATTCAGCTATTGGCAGTTACAACATTTGTATGGCAAAAGCTGGAAATTCTGGCAACTAGACAAAGAGCAGAGGGGACTTTTCACACCTGTAATGGTAGGGAAGGCAGCCTGGGCTTGTGGGATGAGTATGGCTAGAAGACAGAGTTAAGAGAATTACACTGCAGAGATATGGTTAATTGTACCAGTTCTAAATGAATATTTTTCCCTTCCTTTTCCTTATCCCTTTGAGATGATGAGGAGCTTATCCTTCTCACAGCTAACATTAAAAGGGTAGTTCAGTATACTAATGATACTTGGCTGGCATTGTCAAAGGTATTTTAACACTCATACAGACTAGAAACCTATCCACTTTATAGTCCTGCTCCTTCCTTTTTTTTTCCCTTTTATTTGTAGCTATTGAAACTACTATTGTGATTTACACCTTCCGGTGAATCTTCCCATTCTGTAGTCTGTGTTCAAGGGACAGGACTGTCATTTACTAGATGTCTGCAAAATGCCCACAAGAGAGACTTCCCTGAGGACTTCAAAATCCTTCTCATTCCCTTTCATATAGTATCTAATAATAAGCAAGAGTCAAGACCACAATTCTTCAGCAAATTCCATTGCTATGGAGTCATGATATGCACAAGGCCCTGATAATATCTGCGTATTTTGCACATAATTTTGTTCCTAGACAACTGCACACAGGGTCAAGTGCCTTGGGAGTTTAGATCATTTTGTTTCCTATCTATTATCTAAGTGAGGAATTGCATGCAGGCACAGAGTGCCTCCTGCATTATCAGGAAGCATCTGGAAATTTGACCTATATTTGAGAATTATATTCTCTGCAGTGAGTTTCAGATGTTAAAGTCCTGCTTGTTTACAATATGTCACTAGACTTTATTATTTTATTTACTTTTTATCAGCTTTCAAGATGCTACTTTAGTTTTTCTTTTTACACATTTTCACATCTCTATAATCTCCACACTTACTTGTTCAAATTTATGTAGCAATCTGGATCATTGCTCTGAAACAAATTCATGAGACTTTCCTTTTTTTACACCAGACTTGACAGTGGCCTCAAAGAAGGACTAACACAGGCCTGATTCGCACCACGTAAGTCAGAAAAAACACTACTGAATTTGTTGGATATTCATAGATTTTCACAAGCTGGTCCTTTATACCCTTTTTGTCTAGGGAGCCCACAACAGCATTAAAATGTACCAGTGTTGGGGTAGCTGCAGTATCCTAAGACTATAAGCAAGGCAAGGAGGTCATCTTTTTCTAGACCAGCTGATCTAGCTAGCAAAACCCAGACTTGTTTGCATATTACAAACCTTTTCTATAATGGATGGTCTACTGAAAGGCATGACTTTCTAAAAACTATGCCTAGTACTTAAAGGTAGCTCCTAAGCAAATCACTTAATCATAGAATCATAGAATGGTTTGGATTGGAAGGGACCTTAAAGATCATCTAATTCCAACCCCCCTGCCATCAGCAGGGACACCTTCCACTAGATCAGGTTGCTCAAAGCCTCATCCAGCCTGGTCTTGAACACTTCCAGGGAGGGGACATCCACAACTTCCTTGGGCAACCTGTTCCAGTGTCTGACCACCCTCACAGTGAAAAACTTCTTCCTAATATCTAATCTAAACCTCCCCTCTTTCAGTTTAAACCCATTTCCCCTTGTCCTGTCATTAGTTGCCCTTATGAAAAGTCCCCCGCCGGCTTTCTTGTAGGCCCCCTTCAGGTACGGGAAGGCCGCTATAAGATCTCCCCGGAGCCTTCTCTTCTCCAGGCTGAACAGCCCCAACTCTCTCAGCCTGTCCTCATAGCAGAGGTGCTCCAGCCCTTGGATCATCCTCATGGCCTCTTCTGGACTCGTTCTAACTGGTCCATGTCTTTCTTGTGTTGGGGGCTCCAGAACTGGACGCAGTACTCCAGGTGGGGCCTCACAAGAGCGGAGTAGAGGGGGAGAATCACCTCCCTTGACCTGCTGGACACGCTTCTCTTGATGCAGCCCACTCTTGATGCAGCCCACTAAATGTTCACTCTAGAACCAGCCAACACTGATACTTCAATTGCTTACTAAGCATTTCTAGACTGGTGTGAAGGGATTCGCATCCCCTACCGAATGCACGCTGCACTTGTTCAAATAGTCCCAATCCCTGGTGCTCCCTCTTTGTTACCTTT
Source organism: Antrostomus carolinensis (assembly GCF_000700745.2). Classification (NCBI taxonomy): domain Eukaryota; kingdom Metazoa; phylum Chordata; class Aves; order Caprimulgiformes; family Caprimulgidae; genus Antrostomus; species Antrostomus carolinensis. Next base: position 15,734 of record NW_010305165.1, on the reverse strand, counting down.
TCTTCATATTCTGCTTTCCACAAGCAGGTGCTGTGTTGTATTATCTGATCATCCTCTTCTCATAACTCACCATAACAAAAATATTAGCTAAGGGGAACCCTGAAAAAAGCCTTCAGAGTTTCTTGTCTCTGAAAGTACTTTGAGGTACCCATGGATGAGATTCTGAGGAACCCACAACATGTGGTGTGCTTCTAGAGAAAGTATGACCAGATCTGCATACCATTTCCCAATGTCTCATGTGTTCTTTCAAGACACCTAGCTTACCATTTTATCAATCCAAATATTCACCTTTAAATTACTACAAAATGTTTATTCCCAGAAAAGCAGAGTGTGCTCTGTGTTTATCAGGAACAGGCTGGCTTGTGGAATGTGTATTGCTGTGAGTAAGAACCCTGGAATGAAAAGCTGAATCCTTCCTCAAAAGCCTACTTGCTTGCTTTCCTTTTGTTTTTCAGCTCAAGGAGGATATTGACACCACTTGTTCAGCGCTCCACAGAATTGCAGAGCCCTGCATTACTGTGAAAAAAAATCCTTCATTACAGAAGAATATGTCCCTTCAGTTAGAAGGAGGCAGTAACAGGACTGGCACACAGTTTAGGGAAATACTGCGTTACAAAAAGATGGTTACAACATTTAAATCTATAATTTTGAGAATATGGTTTCTTGTTCTTCAGTAAAAGGTTAAAAGGAAAGATTCATAGGACTCTAAGAACAGGACCAGATAATTAGCATATTTACATTTGGGAAAGTAATGGTCCTGTGTAGCAATTTTAAATATTTACCTCAACTAACCCACAACAGAAATTACCAGCCTAAAGGAGATGTCTGCAGCATTTGTTCAAACAATCAGCACCCTTACAGAAAAGTAAACTTAGAAACTTGTCAGTTCACATCAGATCATTTTCAGCTAGGACTGATCTTCTCGGTGCTTTGTAGGCTGAGCCTGTAATCTTGCCAAAAAATTATCAGGAAGCCCCAGAAACAATAAAATCTTTGGAAGAAAAGGTGTAGCCCAAAGTGGATGGTGAGTAGAGTTAGTTCCCTGAAACTGCTCCACCTATTTCAGGAGTTGACTCAAATATTTCTCCTGTTTCACAACTTGACTTTCTACCGGGCTGTTGGCCAAGGGCCAGCATTCCAATTAGGCACAAGCTGGAAGACAGCCCACAGGTCAGTGCCTTTCCCTGGACACCAAAGGTGCTGAACTGCATTCTGGCCAAGATCAGACTGCAACCATCATTTACTCATTCTTCGTCTTTGACGCTGTTGCAGCTGGATTTGTACATCTGAAAGTTGGGAGATAATAATGTGTGAAGTCTGAATGAACTTTTTCATATTGAAAACAACAGGGAAGAAGCTCTGTGAGGAGAAGCAGGAAACTGACAGTGAAAGGACTCTCCTATGTAAAAGATACTTCAGTGCATGGGGTTCTTGTGATCAAACTAATTTCCATTTTTACAGCACATTTCTTTCTCTAAGCACTAGGAAGCAGTGCAAACAACTGATTCACACAACTGCCACTGGAAGTAAGAAGGCAGCATTATTCTCACATTACAGATGGCAATATTGAGAGAGATACTTTCCAGATACAGAAAATAGTGATAGAGCTGGGACTGGATACTCAGAATATCAGGTAATCAACCCTTGTCCACAGCTTAAAGTCAAATTTTCATTCAACTGGGCCATGCAGGTACTCACATAGCCTCAAGGAACTGACCACCTGTGTAAAACAATGAAACAACATGATCCCTGCCTAGCAGATAGGGAATTGGAGTGCAAATATATTTTGTCACACAGGAAGTTTATGGAAAAGGCAGGAACTGAACCAGATGTTCGAAGGCCTGGCCCAGTGCCTTAAGCAAAAATAATGCTTTTAACTCATAAAAGTGCTCTAGACAAAACTGCTCTTTCTCACCTTTTATGAACTGGTTTAGTGAAGAGAATAAAGAAAGATCAAGAAGTATGCTGTTAACCCAAATCCTACTCTGTGATAAGAGAACGTGCTTTGATGACTGTGGAATGTTATTTTGCTTTTACTTAAATCGGCGGGGGGGAAGAAAAAAGTGTCTGTTTTGTGGAGACAATTTCCAGACTTGGATCTGCTTTCCTCCTTGCCCTCTGTAAACTCCTTTTTTCTTTGGTATGTCTTTTCCAAAATTACTTAGGATCGACCCGTATGGATGGTACTGGATAAACTGCATAAGCTGCTTTTCAAACACTGCAAGTTGTTGTGAAAACTTGATAGGGCAACTACGTGGCTTCATTATCTACACTTCCCAGCCTGCACTGGGAATAAAACTGTTTTACAAGCATTGTTTCTCTAGAACGTGTAAATAAATTTGACTAGAACAGCTGCGCAGAGAAATACTGTTGGGCTGTCATCTCCTCAGCCCTCTGGATGCAACCTGGCCCTGATAATTAGCCTTGGCTCCTGAGGGAACAGAAATGTGCTGACTAAATGATTGTTCCTGTTATCCTACTGTGCTGGGAGTTCTTTGCTTTAATTTCATTAACTGCCTTAAAGCTCAGCCATGTGCAAAATGTCATATTTTTTTTCCAACAAAATCTGCATTAAGGTAAATGCAATTGTTTAATAGACAAGTTAGTGAGGTGAAGTGAACAAAGAGACGCATGACAGGTTCTTCGTGTGAGTGAGTGCCAGCTCAAATCTATTTAACTACTGTAAATTGATTTGAAGGCAGCACCAGATGTGCCACTAGATTTCCATTTATTCCTCACAGAAAGTCAATGAAATGCATGTCGTCTGGAAATCGTTCCAGGGAAGCAGATGTGATGTGTTTATCAAGGCTTTGAGTAAAGACCAATCCTTGAAGCTTCAGATAGGAGTTAAGGGTGCTCAGTATCTCCCAGGAGACCTCCAGCATAATGGCAGGCCACAGTGTAAGCGGAATCTGCTTTGTGTAATACAACATAGATTCAAAAAGTCTTTTGAGTAATTCTGTGAATGCAAGACTAAGATCAAATCAGATATTTAAACCATAATAATCCTTTCCTACTGCACCCAGATGAGACTACTTTGCTTCAATGATCAACATCGTAATTCTCCAGTTCAATTTTCTTTTCCTTTGAAAAGTTCATTTCCTGTGGCCTTTTTCTAAGATCTCAACATTTACAGGAAAACTAGCTCTCTAACACATCCCAGTTGGAGAGAGTTTCCACTGCTCGCAGAAAGGTACTGAAAGGTACAAAAGTTCAAACATACTCAGCTGCAGATGAGCTCACCCTCACCAGATCTTTGCAGCTGATTATAATAAAAACATCACCTCCCATGTGACCAGCTCTTGCCATTGAAAAGCAATAATGTCATCTCCGGTGGGATCCTGGATGACATACAGCTAGTATTAAAAGACAGATATTTCTCCAGATTTCCCTGCAGCCTGTAATTTCCTTTAGTGTGATCGAGCAGAGTTTAAAGATGGCAAAGGAATAAACACTCTATTAATATTAAAAGAAAAAAAGAAAAGATAACCACTTCAGTAACACAGATTGTAGCTTGGCAGTTGGGGCAAACACATGGGACTGCACTGATAATAGGAGTTGGTTTTTATTCTTATTTATAATATAGGAAATTATATAGCTTTGAATTAAAAAAAAAGTTGCTATTAGCATTTATTCCTTCAAGCTAAAAATGTTACTATCAGGTCTGATCAAATAGTCTATGTAAATACTAGCTTTATTGGGCATTTGATCAAGCCATCAGAGTATTTAGATGAGTGTCTGTAATACAAAAAATTTGCCTTTCCATGCAAGAATGCTATTTCCAAGAAATATCACAGACTTCTAAATTTCGCTGTGCCTGGTGGCCTCAAGGAAGAGCAGAGACATTCCTATGAAAATAATAAAGGGTAAAATACTTGCTGAGTAGCTGTCCTTGCTCATTATAGATGGGAAATTACTTGCCTAGCATTTAATTGGTGTCACTCTTTGTTTCCTTTCTAGAAAAAAAGGACCATTATATTTTGCATATCTGTCATGAAAGAGATGAAATACCATTATGCACAAACAAAAGAATTCAGATATCCTAAGGAACATCAGATAAGGATTACAATATACCCCAGAGTTTGATTGAGACAACCAAAGCCATAGGGAGGCTATGTAACTTCCAGATGCTCCTCTCAGCTAGATTCCATCCCCGGGTAGGGAGATGTGTTGTAATAAAAATGTAATATCATCCCTTATGGTTTTAAGAACCTATCTCCCATCTCTCTGAGTAGGCGGTATTTACATAAAGCTAAGAAAGAAATCTCTTCAGAAATATCCCACCCAACCTACAGAATCTGAATGCAATAAACATTGTCTGTAAATATTCATATTGAGTCAGATTATTTTTGTACACAGACAACAGATCTTCAAAACAAAGGATACTGTAATTTAACAGAGCAAGAGGAATTGCTAGCACTGCATACTAATCAGTGCATTGGAAATTGCTGAGTAGGTATTGCTTTATCTTCACAAAACCCAAACAGACCTTAGAATGTATATCAGCTGCTGACAGTTTCAATAACTTCTCTGAAGCCATTTATAGCTCTTCCCAGCTCTTTATTATTTCTCTGAAGAGAGATCACTGGAATAAGTGGGCCTGAGAAGATGCATAAGTTACAGTGTACCACCTATCATGATTTGTTACGATTACTTTTAAGAGGCTACAGAAAGTGCAAAGTGGGCCTACACTTGACACACAGCTCAAAATGTGAGGTGGAGAGATGGGGCATATGAAAAGTCTTCAAGGTACATTACTGCTGCTCATATCATCAACGCTGAGGCAACACTTACCAGGGTGCTTTAGAGATACACATGGCTCTGAGAATTAGCCATCATCGGTAAGAGCCTGAAAGACCAACCAGAGACACTAAAATTTGCCAGTGCTCAGAAAGGTTGGGCTAAACCCTCTGTGATAATTCCCTGTAAATCCTCAGAGGACCTCAGTAATGTGCATATAATATAAAATTATATCAATTACAATTCTTCTCCATAGATAAAATACTCTTACTGAATGTATTCCTTTATGCACAAATAATACTGTACTCTGTTTTAAAATTATACTTACTGGTCATGCCACAAACTGCTACAATGTCCTGCTGGCATATGGCATTCTTACAAAGTGCATTGGTTAGTGTGAAGTTGGTCTTGCTGCTGTGTTTCATTCTCCAAGAGTGTTCTGACCCAACTAGAAAACCTTATTTGTACTTAAGGTAACTAATCCCCAAACTGTTCTACAATAAATAATTATGATTTTTGATTCTGTATAGTTCTTAATTTGCCATCTGGTACTTTTTAAAAGAAAAATAGCTAGCATGTATGTACACAATCAATTTGGTATGGTTTCCAAAAATGTTTAGCTTTGGTCTAACTTAATGCTAGTCATGTCTGAAAACCCCACCTGCCATGAATTATTTTTGCTCTTTACTGCTTGTGGAAGAAAAGAGGCACAAAGGCTGAGGAGAAGGAAAGCTAGCTAAAAATGTCTGAACATACAGAGGGTGTTGATGATGAGCATAAAAATTGACTGGAGCATAAAAGTTAGGATTATATATTTCTAAGAAAACAAATTCCTAGTAAGAATTTTTGATTTGTTACATTTCTCTTTTATTTTCTTAAGGAATAGCTGACACACCCCACCTCAAAACCAACAACCCAGAATTCACAAAGAGCCATCAATGAAAGATCAATTTCACTATGAAATGACAGACCTAATGCTCAGTGCCTATGAAGAAGACATTGCATGCAACAAGTTTAAGAGGTCTTCATAGACCTCATTAATTGAAATAGTGTGCCAAATCCAAAGTGACAGAATGACATGGCACAGCATTAGCAAGGAATACAGTAGGCAACTCTAAAGCTGAATCTTTCACAAACTAGCTGGATGCATTCCCTGACCAGGTAAGAATGCAAAATGAACCTTGAAAGGCCATGAAGTCTTGGGTCAGGAGATCTGTGGATATGGCTCAGGAAACTGAAGACTCTGAGCTCAAAACTTAATTTAAAAAGGTTCTAAGTAAACTAACTTGTGGTTCAGGAGACAATACAATGAAGTAGGAGAATTGATGTTGCCTCAAGAGTTACAGATCTCTCTGGTGGAAGAAACCGATATAATCTTTATTTCTAATATCTCATTTTGTTGGCCAGACCTGGTCTCCCTGTAAGGCTTAACAAAGCTCTGCCTGGCTGCTAAAGCAGTGGTACTACAGCTTCTAAGCAAGGAAAGACATCTATCTTATTTAACTACTTCTTGCCTAGAAGGTGTTGACTACAGATGTGAATTTCTGGGTATAAAAGAGTGGGAGTAGACTTTTTTCAGGCCTTTTTTTCATAACAGTCCATTTGACAGAAAGAATGATTTTAAAAACAATCTTTTCATTAAAATAGCCTGACTTGGAAAAACTCTTGTCACTCACTTTAAAAAAACCACCAGACTTAAGCAAATAGGACTCATGCAAGCAGGGAGATAAGAGTACTGCCCAGGCTGTATACAAAGGAGAACTTAACTGTTTCTGTGTATCGTTTTCCTGCAGATTCTGAGCTGGTGTGATGTGGGTGAGTGTCAGGACACAGCAAAGGCCAGCTGTTCCCTCAGGGCTGGGGAGCTGGGATCCAAGCATGACTGGCAAGGACAGTAGGGCAGGGCCCTTCTCAGCCCCATGCTACCTGAGTGAGCCGAGCAGGGACAGCCTGGGCATGGCGGCCAAGGACAGCCCAGAGCCCAGATCATATGTGGGGATGAGGTAGGTCTGAGGAACACAAGCCAGAAGTAATGCAAAAGCTGAAATAATGAGAGTTTTAGAGCAATTCACTGCAACTTACAATTCAGGCAGTAAGTAAGCTCTCTGGTCAATCCCTGTGTAGAAAGGAAGCACAAGCCACCTCCTATGATTATCCTCTGTGAACAGCAGTGCAGAATCTGCAGCTTATCTCCTTGCCAAGATTCTCTCTACCTACCTGCATGGGTCATATTTGTTTAAGGTAAGATAAAATATGTGTAGGACAAGGACCCAGTTTTCCTGTGTGCTTTCTAAGGTTGGTGCAGTTCTGTGATTCTCATCTTGGTCAGTCCATAGAAAAGCAATATTAAACAAAAAGCAAACTGAAGGCAACACAGCATGTTCGTCTGCCTGTCAGGCTCACACTTAACTTCTCTATGTCTGTGTCTGTGAGAAATGTTAGAGGGTCTCCCAGGTAAAAGGTACCCTGGAAGGAAGAAAACAGGCACAGCAGCGGCTTTGTGAGTAGGATGATCATTAGAGATTTCTGCCAGTGATAAATCATATGCTTCAATTTCACTTCACTGCAAAACATTCAGTAATGAGACCAGGTATTCCACTTGAAAAAGGTAGGGAGGAAACTTAGGAAACTTCCTTTGACTTTAGCTGTTGGGTGAAGAAAGGAGGAAAAAAGTAGAGCAACTTTTGCATTGAGACGATAGTCAGGCTCGTGCTGCTCTCTACTGGTGCAGAACACACGTTGCTCCAGAAGCGACTGGGTACTTGTGTAGGATGCTAGAGTGGTATGCGAGATATTTTAACAAACTTCAAATGAAATGAAAGCTGTAATATCTATTTAAACTAATATATTGTCACTATTCAAATTAAAGATTTATAATTTAACTTTTGTGTGTGTCTAAAAACTTGATTTTGTCTTCAGACTTCATTTGCTTCAAGTGAATCCAGCAGCTTAATGTAAACATTCTGCCATTACTGTATATGCAAGAGAATGTTTCCCACTGGTAATAATTCTCCTTCTTCCTTTCTTTCCTTTTTATAGAAAATTCCACGAATTCTCACTTAACTGGGAATCTGAATGGTCTGAACTGCAGTTGCAAATTTAGAGGCCATTCTGAAGAACATTTGAAAATGGGCTCCCGAACATTTACTTTAGGAATAACTAAAATCACACCCGCTTGCTCTTTAAAACAAGAAAACAGTAAACACTTCAGCTGTTCTCTGTATCACTGTATCACAACACAGAGCTGTTTTGCTTCTGGTGCCCCCAGTGTAAAGAGAGGGAGAAATTCTTGCCAAAATGTCTTCCATGACTATCTGAGTCCCCACCATGTTGGTTCTCTTCTGCCCTTCCACTGTGCCCACAAGACATAAGAAGGGTATTAAAGTGTGGGGTCAGCACAGGGGCTCTCTCACCAAGCTCTGTCTCTAACAAGGGGAGCTTCTGGGAGGGCAGGAAGGTGTGGGAGCTCAAACTGCTGAGCAGAAGGTAAGGTGCTGGTGGTTATGAGCTCTGGAGGGATTTGTTTTTCCTAGAACTTGCTCATCTGGTAGGGGCAAGGCTTCTGCAAAAAGCTGGGGAGGTGGCACCTGTTCCTCCTTCTCTTGGATAAAAGTACTTTAGACTTTCACTTCTTCCTGTAGTCTATCAGAGCTTCTATTTGCCACCTGTGAAACTACTCTGCTTTGAGTGTCCCAGCTCCTGAGGCTCTGGCCTCTGCCTCCCAGGTGACAGCTTTGTATCCGTCACTGCTTTGTTTGCACCCAATATGTAGCTGCAAACACCCATCTCATTCACCATCCACTTCACACTGGTCAGACCCCTGCCCCAGGCTCCTGCTCACCTCCCATGGCCCATGTCAAGTTTCTTCTCAAAGCACTGCATTTCCCCATCTTGCACACTCCTCTGGTCCCCTCTTCCTAGAATCTCCCCATCTACTTCTCCATACAGGTGATAATGAGAATTCAGAATGGAGTTTGATTGCCAAGAGAACACAGCATCATTTTTACTGCAGGAAGGTACAGTTTTGGCTGGAGTTGCTCAAGGTTTTATCAGCTGGTTCACTTCACACAACATGCTCAGAAGCTTAACACGACACCTCCCTTGCCTCACTGCACCCACAAAATACATTCTTATGGTAGTTCTCCCAAATGTCTTCAGCATCCTTCTCTACAACTTTTTCTCACAGTTATATCTGCTGTAATCTGGATGAATGTGTATTCACTACTTTAAAAATGCTGCTGTGAAACACAATCCCCCTTGAGTAAAACAGAAAAAATGAAGCAGTATAGTGCCTATACAAGCAAACAGCCCTTTCTCTTTCAGCTTCTGTCTCAGCAAGCAACCTGATGGGCAGCATTTATTTAAGCACAGATGCTTGAAAAGGGCTTCTAGAAAAGGCTGACAGTGCTTTTTGATAGGCATGGGTTGTGTTTGTGTGGTCCCCTCCATCACTCCACTCACATAACTAAGTGATCAGTGGAGCACCAATTCAAATGGTGTTTGCTGAGCCCAGCATGGTCACCCAGCTCAGTACCTCCATAGAGTAAGGTAACAGTAGTACTATATATTCATGCAGAACAACAAACCAGTCTACAAAAGACATTAGGAAATGTCCTGCAGTGCCTTGTTGAACTGCAAGAGTAAATTGTAGATGAGACAGAAGGGCATGGCACACAGGGAGCATTCATCACAAACAGATTGCTCATTGTTTTACCTAAAGTGAGATCTGGAAAGTTTAAACAACCCCCTCTCTCCTGGAAGAACTGGGTCACAAAGTCTGTTGTGGTACTCTGCATAGAGCTGAAGAATTTACAGCTAGAGAGTCTCAAGCACAGTGGCCTTGGCGGTCCTATTGCTGAATCTATGTAATGATTTTAATTCTCTTTTTACTTTTGATGTGTGGGATACAAATTTAGTACTTTCTTCTACCTTTCTCTGTGGCAGCCCTGTTTCTTGCCATCCTCAGGAAGGATTCACAGTGATTATGAACAGACTTACAGCCTCTTCTGTGGTACTCGTGGCAGCATACCAGAGCTGATGAGAAATTTCAGGAGTCCAAGAAAGAATTGCCCCTACTGTGGTGCAGTATAAGGATATCAAACTTTTTTTCCCCTACTTATATGGAGGCTCTGGAGCTATACTGCTGCCCAGAACCAGCTGCAAGCCACCAGCAGAAAGGGACAACTTAGCCTCAGGGCAATCCAGAGGGTGCACGAGGTGGCATAAAGTGCCTTGCACTGAACAGCATTACACCCTGATGACAGAAAAGGAACTGATGAAAATGTCATCTTTGTTGTGTTTTATTTCTGAGGAAAAAAATCCACTAGAGGTTATCAGAGAAACAATTTTATTTTTAGAATACTCTTGTTCCCATGAAACTCAAGAGAATTTTTATCTTTTAGTTGAATGGGAACAAAACATTGCCCTTGGGGAATGACTTCTTACATTACCAAAAAAGAAATATGATTAGGAAAACCTGTGGAGTGTATTTTCTCTAGTGAACTGCTCTTGAAGAAATGTATCTATAGAGAGAAGTGTTTATGTTAATTCTGAGACAGTGTTTTGTCATGCTGTTAGTTTTATAGCATACTGGCTTGCAATTTATTCCAGCGCCTATTAAAATTAATGGGAATCACAAGTTTTTAGTCAGCACTGGTTTAGAGGAGTGAGTGCTCTTAGCAGAATTGTACAGATGAAATAAGAGAATATGATTTTATTAATTTATTCAATACTTTTGGAATAAATTAAAGTCTCTTCCAACACATACAAATGTAAGGAAAGATAAAAATAAAAATCCCATCCAACAAAGCTCTATACAGCTTAGATCTGAAAAAGCATTTGCACATTGACTGGAGATTGTGTATTTGCCCTTGCATAGCATTCCTTATATTGAAGAAGCCTTCACATTTTTTTCCTTTCTCTAGTAAGCCACAAAACAAAGGTTGTCTGTTAGCGCAGGGTTTGTTAAAGCACTGACAAACTACGCTAAAATTAAAACTCATCACTCCAAACAAAAACACAGTTAAAACTGGCGATGGATACCTTCAAAAATGTGTTTTCAAGCAACGAGTGAAAAAAAGAAACATATAACTGGAAGATAATTTTCCTGTATTGGCATTTTGCTACCCTGTAAACCTAATGTCAGAGACTGTCCATCTAGCAGTGAGGAGATGACCAGCCTCCAGGTGATTAGCTCTGTGGTAGAGAGAAGCGAGTGGTTACAGTTCAGGTTACAGTTACGGCTGGGCTCAGGGCTGATGCTCTGGGGTGATGGGGGTGAGCTGTGTGGCTACAGTTAAGATTAGGGTCCAGGAAAGGAAGAGCTGGACAAACACATTTACTGCAGGATCTCGTCAATGTGGTGTGTCTAGCAGAGGGCTGGTGATAGCAAAGACTTACACCTCCTGGCTAGTTGTGATGGGAACTGGTGGCAAGAGTGTTGTTATTAAAGGCAGTAAGAAGGTTAGATGCATGGTCTGGATTTAGAAAAGCAGTCTGTGGAATTGTGTTTATCACTGTGTCACAGCAGCCCTTATTTCAGACAGTTTTTTATAGGGGTGAAGATCTGATGATGCACCCTAAAGGTAACAGGAGTGACTAACTATAATGAATGTGACTTGGTTGTGGTTAGGATTAGGATTCTGGAGGGCCAAGGTGGGAGATTTGCTGTTAATGTGATGTCCTGAAGAGGTGTAATGATCTCTGACAGGACGATTGGCTCTGATCTGGGAGTTGGTAAGTCTACAATGAAGCAAATGGTTGGAGTTAGGGGGCAAGAAAGAAGAGAGCAGGGAACTGGGAGTATTAATGAATCCTGTCCGTCAGGAGGAGGTCCGAGGTTGAAAAGGAGGAGTGAAGTCTGTATGCTATAGCACTGAAAAGAGGATGAGTAGGCTTATTATGATGATAAGATATTATTAAGGTTAGGGCTGGGTGAAGGATCAGGCTTTAGGAAAGCTGAATCCTACCAGTCTTTCACTCTTCATTTAGGGGTAATTTTGCAGCAATGAACTGTCAATGTTTAAGGTGTGAAAGGACTGTTGATAAAGCATCTGACAGTTATGCAGAGAGAGTCTGAGGTAGAAGAGGACAAAAATTTTAATTTACTGGTAGATCCTACAGAATTCAGAGACACAGATGAGGCTAAAGCCAGAAAGGTGCTTAGCTTAGCATTAATTCTGAAGTTTGTGGCTGTTTTTAGCCTGTCCAGAAGCCTATCCTAAGGGCAAGCACTCACTTTTCCTGCAAAAGAAAGCATGGAGCGTGGAGATGTAAGCTTGCAGATGTCAACAACATCTGGACAGTGTTGGCTTAGGACAGAGTGAGTAAGGTTACCTAGAAGTGAAGGCCATATTTGGATATCTGGTTTCCTTTTGGAAAGTAGAGGTGCCTGTTGCTGGATCCTGCCAAGTCTTAGGTTCCAGTTACAGGACTAGTTCTCTTAGCAATCAATAATGTATAATTCATCCTGTGACAGAAAACAGTAACTGGGCTAAGGGTGTCAGAGTGTTAACTGTTAGTGTGGCTTAGGGTCCCAGGTCTAGTAAAAGATAGTTAAGGTCTTGGGGTTTTTTGGGGTTTTTTTTAGTTCCTTAAGAAGCTAAGGAAGAAAAGCAAACTTTGGTATCAGAGAAGTCAGTCTTGTGGTAGGAACTCTGTAATACAGATCAGTGTTGTATCTAGAAAACACCCTTATCATTAATGCTTATGTCATGGCCCAGGAAAGGGAAGGCTAGAACAAGTTAGTAGCTGGACCTGCTAAGTCCTGTGGGAATAATATGCAGGCTAATATTTGTAGTGAGCTCTGTGTTTCTCTCTAAACTTAATTTTTAGGGTATCCGAGTTTGTGGGTTGTTTTTTTTTTCATTGGCTAAAGTTCTGTTTTGGTTTAAGGTAAAGAAAGCTGAGTTTAGATACTCAGCTTCTTGCAGGATCCTAACAGGTTGTGGCTGGTCCTGCCTGTGAGTAATGGTGATCAATGCCATGGCAGGAAAAGTTGAATGGGTTTTGGATATGGTGACCAATAGGACTGAATTTGGAGCTAGGGATCTGTACATCAAAATTCAAATATTAGTGTGGCTTCTTGCAGGGCACTGAGGCCTAGAGCAAGGAGTGGTTCTAACACGGGAGATCTTTTTGGAATTTATGAAGAAATTTAGACAATGCTAAAATTGCAGTTTGGGAAAGCAGGGGCTGCAGAGATTTTTTATAACATAAAAGATAATATTTTTGAGACTAATTTTTTTTTTTTGCTGTAAAGAAAAGAAAGCAAGCAAGAAATCACAGTTTTGAGCTGTTTGTGAGGCTGGTAAGTAGCATTGCCATTATTTCATCCTATTCATGCGTGTTTCATCTGAACATTTAAAAAGAAATATTTTATAGAATCATAGAATCGTTTTGGTTGGAAAAGACCTTCAGGCTCATCCAGTCCAACTGTCTTTCTTTTTTTAATTTTAAATGTGTATATAAGGTCTTAAAATGTCAAAAAAAGTTTTTAAACAAAACACTGAATTAAATACTGATAGCTGGGACAAAACAAATGCTTACATTGACCCTGATTTTTTATTTCTTGTGTCAGATTTTCCAAAATAAATTTTTCTCCCCAACTTTTCCATTTGGCCAACTAGGCTAAAAACTTCTTTTCACAGTGCTAAATTCCTTTGCCATACTGGATTTAACTTCATGCATAAAGGCTGATACAGATACAAAAATTAAAGAGAAAAATAGAATCACCCACAGTATAAGTGAAACAATAAACACTTCAGCTGTTCTCTGTATCACTTATCACAACACAGAGAAGTATGCAAAGTGTGTTAATAGGGTACTCTGCATAAGCTTCCACTGTTCATCTCTGTTGCTTTCCTTGTTTTGCAGATGAATGCAAAGTTTCAGCATTCAGAGTCTAAATATTCATGTATGAAATCTGTTTAGATCCAACCTTGGAATCATTTTGAGTTTGTTTATGACCAATTAAAATGCCATCTAAAGTTCAGATTCTGCCATCTGAGTAGCCTGAATGCAGAGAATGAAGGACAATATCCTGTACTCCTAATTTAATTTTCCCATCAGTGTTTGTTTGAACTCTGTCTTTGGGTCAAGACAATGGATGTCTGCGCAAATATTTTCTGCTTACACCAGCCAGGACTGTGTGCATAATTCCAGCTAAAACTTCAGCAACAGTTTATGGTCAGTTAAGCTGACATTTCCCATATAGAAAATAACACTTTCAGGTTGAGAAGTCTATTAATAAGCTATAGTGTCACTTGCCTGTGGCAGAGCTTTGATTTTATGCAAACTGGACCCCTCCCTGGCTCCAGATCTTGACTGGAGTTTGAGGAATCTTATAACCTTCAGAAAATGAAATTTTATTGAACTTGGAACAGTCCCACAAGCATCAGAGATTTGCTGTGCACACAGAGAAAACAGAAGATAAGTAAATGGCAGAAGAATGTAGTGAGTCACTTAACCTGCAGAAAGAAGGTAAAACATGTGGAGGAAGACAGTAGCAGGTAGAGGATGCAATTCCCCTTTGGATCAGCTGGATGTGTTTTTCCATTCACTTCTACATTTTATCTCTGAGTCCAAGCATCATCAGCCTTGAACTTGTGAGTGACAGGGAGGTGGAAAGAGGTGGAAAGGGTACTTCCATGCTTCTTGGCATGGAAAAACAAAGTGGGAACGTCTGCCAAAGAAATCTGGACTCTTTAGATTTTTCTTGAAAGACCCAAACATTGCTATTTCCTCTGATTTTGTATGCGGTATCTGAAAGTGATGGATTTCTAAGTGTTTCCATGGTCTTTGCATACAGAAAGAGGAATGAGACACTTGCAGTGACATTTATTTTAGAACGATGGAAAGAACAAAGAGCCAGGCAGCTTCCAAGAGGGTGTTTCCTCAGCATGACCCTGAACATAGTTTGAAAACAGTCTGGCTGCTCCCTCTGAGCTCAGGCACAGCTCCCGGAAACTGAAAAAGTACCTACTATGAGCCATAGACAGACATGGCTGTCTGCCTCTGTGGGCAAGACCATGCAGCAAAATTCAGATACTGACATGGAAATGTCCTCAAAACAGGGACAGCTGGAGTCAGAATTTTGGTTTGGATCACTAGGAGAGAGGCCCATTGGAGAGACAGACCTATTTGCAAAAGCTGGATGCATAGTCAGATTTCAGGCAACTTGAATGCTAAAAAGATACTCAGAAATGGGCAGTGGTTTAGGTCCTTAGAAATACAGCATCAAGCGTTCTTCTATTTTTACTGCAGTACTGTGTACAGAATAAATGTGAAATAAATTCAGATAACTCCCATTACAAAAGAGAAAACCAATTCCTTTCCCACACTGTGTGTCTCATACCAAGACCACTGTGAGCACTGACCACTTCAAACCTCCACCTGAGTTGCAATCATTTGTAAACAGGTGTAGGCCCAGTTTGCTTGGTCTGTATTTGACATCACTTCAGTGTTTTGCAGGACAGTCTGTACTACTTTAGGTAAACACTCCATCCAACCCCCTTCTAAAATGTCCTTCTACAACATCCTTGCAGCAAAGCTTAGAAGGTATGGGATAGATGGGTGGATGGTGAGGTGGATTAGGAACTGGCTGACTGGCAGAGCTCAGAGGGTTGCAATCAGCAGCGCAGAATCTAGTTGGAGGCCTGTAACTAGCAGTGTTCCCCAGGGGGTCTTGTTTAACATCTTCATCAACAACCTGGATGTAGGGATAGAGTCTGCCCTCAGCAAGTTTGCTGGTGATACGAAGCTGGGAGGAGTGGCTGGCACACCAGAAGGCTGTGCTGCCATCCATCGAGACCTGGACAGGCTGGAGAGTTGGGCAGAAAGGAACCTGATGAGGTTCAACAAGAGCAAGTGCAGAGTCCTTCACCTGGGGAGGAATAACTGCATGCACCAGTACAGGTTAGGGGCTGACCTGCTGGAGGGGGTTGGACTAGATGCTCTCCTGAGCTCCCTTCCAGCCCCTGCGATTCTGTGATTCT
>NW_010305164.1:0-850 GCF_000700745.2 Antrostomus carolinensis | reverse complement strand
CTGAAGGTTAAGCATAGCTTATATCTGTGCCAACGCCAGAGTTACAAAATGAGGATAGTAATCCTGCCATGTCCATTCAGATAACATTCTTTGTGGAGTAATAACTGTCTCTTTCTATAGATATATTTTTCCTAGGAGGTGTCGTATTGTTAAATACCCTCTGAATAAATAAATGTCACTGAAAGTCAATAATACTAATACATTTAACTCCCATTTTCTGGCTTTGAACATTTTCAGTTAAATACCAGTAGTAAACATAGACATAAACAGGCTTATCACGACCTCTTCAGTACACTTAATCCAAATGATAACAATTGAACTAAATTTAGTGTATATAAAAGACATCTTGATCGAGATTAAAAATAAATTAAAATAAAATCCAAGAAAAAAAAAAATCAAAGTTTGTCCAGTTTATAGACTTGTCTTTAAAACAAAGCTTTTGAGCTGATATTGAAACACAGTATCTTTTTAAAATTATTATTTTTATTTCAGTGTCTGGGCAAGACAACACATAAAAATAACTTTATAGGAAATACTGTTCTTATTAAGATTCCAGCTGTGATTAAAAGAGAAATGCAAGAAATTTTATCAGGGATTCATTTCTCACAAGATTATCAGGTTGAAGATTGCAGATTCAAAAGAGTAGATAGTTTATATGAACATCGTTTAAATGTTAATTCATAACTTCAACTTCAGATGTAAGCCTTGCAGTTAAGTCTTGCCTTAAATCCATTTTAGTCTAATGTATCAACAAGGAAATGGTGTAGAATCACATACTACAAGGGTGCGAGGAGGTGTGTTTGTTTACTCCTTTATCTAGTAGTGGTTATATTCAAGTGTTTGGTATTTG
>NW_010305163.1:243-4792 GCF_000700745.2 Antrostomus carolinensis | reverse complement strand
GTGAGGCCCACGGGCCGCGTCCCGCGGGGAGCCAGCCGCCCGTGGGGCCGGGGCAGCGGGGAGGCGGGCCGGGAGCCCGAGGGTTTGCACAGTTCATCCTGGTCTCTGAAGGGATTCGAGGCGGGAAGCGCTGTGCTGTAGGGATGGCACCCGCAGGCGCACAGGCAGATCCAGTGATTCATTTAGGGGTGACTGACGGAGCTAAATCCGGATTTTAGGACTTTGCAGCTCCCAAACCACACTTGGGTCACTCTGTTGGCTCATCTGTGACAGCAAAAAGGCCTTTAGTTTCCAATCAGGTTTCCAGGTAAATTAATATCAGAAATCCTGTTTTATTTATTAGCAATAGCACAACTTAGAGAGCATCTTGCATGTGCCAAGAGAGATTGGTTTTGCTAGGATTTGGAACAGTGAATTCCGTTCTGGATCATGTGTTTTGCCATCAGTGTAATGTCGGCTATTTACAGTAAATTTGGAAACATCTGCTGTGATTGAAAAGCCTTACAGTTGCTTCACATCCCTCATTTTTATCATACAATTAATATTTGGGGAAATCACTTCTTTTTCATTAAGCAGAAGTACTTCCTGTACAAGGGAGCTAAAGAATCCGGTGGCCCAAGTACAGGAACAAAGAAATCAGTGTTTTAAAAGATGAAAAAGCTTGAGAAGTGGTGGAACTTTAACTGTGGTGATTGCACTGATTCCCACTGGAGAGCGGCAGAGGTTTTCACTGTATTTTCTCTCACTTGGACTGATTCTGAGGCAGTAACTGTGCTTTACATGCATATGCTGCCTTGGCTTTTTATGTACTGAGCTAGTGGGTCTGCACAGGAATGACAAGACAAGACTTCAGGCCCATATATTGGGTTTCTTGTGAGTTGTGTTTAGACATCATCCTACTAAGCTGATATTTAATAGTGCGGCCAGGGCATAGGCAGTTAAAGTACAAATTTATTTATAAACATGGCAAATGGGGAAGAAAAAAGCTGTTTGCCTTTTAATTATGACCAAAAAAGTTCCATCATTTTAGTTAAAAAATAATTTTTAAAAAAGACACAATGTGTACTTTCCTACTCATATCCCAAGTTAAGTTTTCATTTAAATTATTGGAAATGATCCCTATGAAAATATTTTTTTTTTTTCATATTTCTCTTTAGCAGAAAAACTGCAACTTCTCTGTTTGCCTGCTGTCTGCCATGGATTACAATCTTAACTTGATGCAGGAGTGTTGAGGGAAGCTGTCTTCAGAATTTCTCTCTCAATACTGTATTTCAGAAGACACTGAGAGCTTTTGGGGTGGGGGTTATCAACTTGTGGGGTTTTTTGGGGTTTTTTTTACTGAGCCTGAAGAAATCTTGTAGGAGAGATCTTGTAGAAGACTGCAAATAGCCAGAGTTGAGAGGTGGCTCCATTCTGTTCTCAGGACAAGGCTGGCAGGCCATAGCTAATTGCAGTGGACTTTTAACCTAGACTCACCATGTTATTCATGGGCAATACTGCATATTATGAGGACAGCTCTAAACAACTGCAGATTATTTTGAGGATAAAAATACCAATTGTCTTGAATTGTAGCAGAGATCCTTTTCTCTGTGTAGTTTTTTAGTTCCTGCCATCACACTTGGCAAAAGATGTACGTTCTGACAGACAGCAGAAATGGGTCAAGGTGTCTGCTGACAGCCTTTAAGGGAAGGGGTCCCTGGGGATACACTATTTTTATCCTGTTTCTATTAGCAAGATTGATAAATGTGGTTTTCTTTCACAGCTGGAATGAGTCCATCACTGAACAGACAGGCTGTTGCCACTAGAATTGCAGTCAGACCGAAGAGTACAGGTAGAAGAGAGCCATTTGAGCTTGTGATTTATTTCTGTTCACCTGGGAGTTTTCTAACATGGATAAATGAAATATTTAAAAAGACAAACATTAGAAAAATTACCTGTGAGACGTTTCAAGTGGTGTAAAAATGTATCTTATTGACAGTCTTACCATTGTGATCACATTCTATGATGTACACCTCGCAGACAGTGTGACATCAGAAACTCAGGGATGGATCAAAAATAGAACAAGGTATGGAATTATATCCTGCTTGCTTGCCAGGCGATCAAGGGACCGTGATGACCTGTCAATTTAGTAAACTAATCAAAGCATATGAAACCGGGTAGTATTGTCTTTGAAAGCAGTGACTGTCTATGGTAACTACTAGAGTAAAAAGTAATTCACACTCTTGGGGAAATAACTGAAAAATAAATCAGTTTTCTGGATAATAAGAAGAATTATATTCCCTGTCACTAGAAATAACAGTTTATTTGAATGTAAATTGATTTACAATTTACCGGGGAAGAAAATTAGCCCTTGAATCAGTATGGGGGGAGAAGAGCTTAGCTGGGACTTTACCCAGAAGAAGAAATTGCTGTCAATGCTTAAATCTATGGTGCTTTATATCTTAAAGTGCAACAGAAATCAAGCTAAAACAGATGAATTATAGTAATACTTAGCTAAATGAAGAGTGTAGCCATGAGCAACTAAACATGTCAGACTCACAAGTCTGGTTGTAAGGAGCAAGAGGTTCACAGCACAGAATGAGTCCTGACGAGAACTCCCCAAATGTTTGAGTGATACAGGTAGAGGCTGTTAGCCGAGATCATTATAAAGCTGGGGCCAAAACGACAAAGCTGGGAGCTATGTTTAAATTCTCCTGATGTTGGGAGACATTCACAGTCAGTCTTTTGCCTTAGGCCTGTTTCAGAACTCTCTACTGGTTTTAAGTAATGTGCAAATGGCTTGAGCTCAGTAATTATACCTAGTTCACTCACTGAAGACTTTGAAGGTCTTTACTTTCTCTTCCCCCGATCAGTCTGTTTTTAGGAAATTATTTGTCTAGACTGACTACTTCTTTCCATTTTAGGTAAACATGTAATTTTCAATGTAATTTACTAATTTTGGTACAATTTTCAACCAGCAGAAAAGCTGCTCATTTATACATTAAAAATAACAAGGAAGCGTGCTTCAGTGATGTTTCATGTACTGTAATAATGCACAACATGCTCTGCTAATCATGGATTAATCTCAAAAGTGACAAAGATGACCCTTATTTAATGAGGTTAAAAGACTTGGCAAAGATCCCACAGCTTGATAAAGCTGCAAAGAGTCCTTACCCACTTTATGGCAAGTCCTAAGCTTTAGTTCTTAAATGACGTACTTTTAACAAGGATGTAAATAGATGTCGTATTGGTGCTTTCAAATGAGTATTTTTCTAAACATCCTGTTTCTGGAGACCTTTTTCTATTTTTAAATATTATTTTGCCTTAATGAGGATTACAGCATTAGAGTTTGTATTAGTAGTATGAAACATCTTAAATAGATGTGTATTGAATTTGTAGTATGAAACATCTTAAATAAATGTGCATTAAAACAACAGAATATAGTGGATTGACATTATCAGGAGGATACTTAGAAATTCTAAGTCCAGAATAACTTCAAGGGCTACTTGCTAGTATGTACAATGCTGTGTTTTTTTAAACATCTCTCATTAAATCAGGGACCTTGGAAAAATGAGTACATCATAGTATGATCATACCTGGGGAACAAAAAAAAAAAGGCTCCTGAATACTAGTAAACAGGTTGTTTGAATAAATGAACAAATGCTTATGTCAGATCTAGATTCTCCCACCAGAGCTAAAAGTAAGACATGGATGTGTGACAGACAGTAGCAAAGAAAAGGGATCCCAAGTGAGGAAATCTATGCTATTAAAAAGCTGAGCTTATCCCTGTTCAACAGCAGCTAAGTCCTGCCCAGAGGGAAGTGAAATCCACATGATTTTGTTTTAAAGACGAGCCAGGGAGTAGAGCCCAGGAAGTTCATCCCAGTTTGAGAAACAAAAACAGGACAAGCACGGATTTCCTCCCAGCGGAAACATGCTGCAAATGCAAGAACTTGGGCATCCAGATGTTTTATCCTTAGATCTCTTGAAGGGAATAAAACACTCAAGGCAAAACAGTTAAGTGGTAAAATTGTTGAAGGGTGTTTTGACTCAGAGATCCAATATAGTATATCCAGTGGGGGGAAGGAAAAAAAAACGAGCCTTCTTTAAAGAGGAAATGTAAAGAAAACAGGGTGTGGCCTTACCTTGACTACTGGGGGCAGTTTGGGCGCCACAGGAGGAAAAGGATCTAAAGCTCCTGGAGAGTGTCCAGAGAAGGGACACAACATTGGGGAAGGGTTTAGAGGGGAAGGGTGTGAGGAGAGGCTGAAGGCACTTGGTTTGTTCAGCCTGGAGAAGAGGAGACTGAGAGGAGATCTCCTGGGGGTCTAGAACTTCCTCCCAAGGGGAAGAGGAGGGGCAGGCGCTGATCTCTTCTCTCTGGTGACAAACGATAGGACCAGGGGAAATGGCAGGAAGATGTGGCAGGGGAGGGTGAGGTTGGCCATGAGGAGGTTTAAGAGGACATTTAGGTTTAGGAGGACATGAGGAAAAGGTTCTTGAGGCACCCAGAGGGTGGTGGAGCACTGGAACAGGCTCCCCAGGGAGGTGCTCATGGCACCAAGCCTGA
>NW_010305163.1:0-226 GCF_000700745.2 Antrostomus carolinensis | reverse complement strand
CCAGCAGCATTTGGCCAAGGCCCTCAGGGACATGGTGTGAATGTTGGGATTGTCCTGGGGAGGGACAGGAGTTGGACTCCATCATCCTTGGGGGTCCCTCCCCGCTCACAACGTTCCACGATTCGATGAGATTTTTATTAAAATAATTCTGTATACCTTTTGTTAAATAAAATGAGATTCAGCCGCGGAGACTGACATGCTCTAAAGGCATTTTCCCCACTTTAAC
>NW_010305162.1:0-1932 GCF_000700745.2 Antrostomus carolinensis | reverse complement strand
ACCACCCGGGTCACTGTCACCAGTGGGACCATGTGGGTCACCCTCACCAGTGGGACCACCCAGCTCACCATCACCAGCAGGACCACACAGGTCACTGTCACTGGTGGGACCACCCACACAGGTCACACTCAACAGTGGGACCACCCAAGTGACCATCACCTGCAAGGACCACACAGGTCACTGTCACCAGCGGGACCACGCAGGTCATACTCAATGGTGGGACCACCTGAGTCACCATCACCGGTGGGACCACGCGGGTCACTGTCACCAGCAGGACCACGCGGGTCACTGTCACCAGTGGGACCACCCAGGTCACCCTCACCAGTGGGACCACGCGGGTCACCATCACTGGTGGGACCACGCTGGTCACTGCCACCATCACTGGTGGGATGGGGTGGATCACCATCACCATTGGGACCACTCAGGTCACCCTCACTGGTGGGACCACCCACTTCACACTCAATGGTGGGACAACACAGGTCACTGTCACCGGTGGGATGGAGTGGATCACCATCACCAGTGGGACCGCATGGGTCACCATCACCGGTGGGATAGGGTGGATCACCATCACCATTGGGACCACTCAGGTCACCGTCACCAGTGGGACCACATGGGTCACTGTCACCGGTGGGACCACACAGGTCACCATCACTATTGGGACCACCCGGGTCACCCTCACTGGTGGGATCACCTGGGTCACACTCAATGGTGGGACCACCTGAGTCACCATCACTTGCAGGGACCACCCATGTCACACTCAACAGTGGGACCACCCGTGTCACCATCACTTGCAGGGACCACCCAGGTCACCATCACCTGCAGGGACCACCTGGGTCACCATCACCAGTGGGACAGGGCGGGTCACTGTCACCAGTGGGACCACCTGGATCACCCTCACTGGTGGGATGGGGCATGTCAGCCTCACTGGCAGGACCACCTGTGTCACCGTCACCAATGGGACAGGGTGGGGCACCTTCACCAGTGCAACCACCCATGTCACCCTCACCAGTGGGATCACCTGTGTCACCCTCACCCTCACCGGTGGGACCACTGGTGGGATGGGGTGGGTCACCCTCACCACCACAACGGGCACGGTGGTGGCACCCGGACCCCAGCCAGACCCCGCAGTGCCACACCCTCAGACAGGCTCCCCCCAGGCAGTGGGTGGGCACGGGGGGGATGGACAGTGGTGTGGGGACGTGGTGTGGGGACATGGTGTGGGGGCATGGTGGTGCATGGCAGTGTGAGGACACAGCGGTGTGGGACACAATGTGAGGACATGGTGGCACGGGGAATGGCAGTGCAGGGACATGGCAGCGTGGGGGCACAGTGGAGTGGGGACGTGGCCATGTGGGATGTGACAATGTGGGGGCACAGCAATGTGGGGACACGGTGGTGTGGGGACATGGTGGCACACAGGGTCACAGTGATGTGGGGACACGCTGTTGGGGACACGGCAGTGCAAGGACACGGTGACACGAGGTCACAGTGATGTGGGGACGTGGCAGTGGGGACGCAGCGGTGCAGGGACACAGAGTGACAGTGGCATGGGGACACAGAGGTGGGGACACAGCGGTGCAGGGACAGGGGGTGACAGTGACATGGGGATGCAGCGATGGGGACGCAGTGGTGCAGGGACACGGGGTGACAGTGACATGGGGATGCAGCGATGGGGACACAGTGGTGCAGGGACATGGGGTGACAGTGACATGGGGATGCAGCGATGGGGACACAGTGGTGCAGGGACACGGGGTGACAGTGACATGGGGATGCAGCGATGGGGACACAGTGGTGCAGGGACACGGGTGACAGTGACATGGGGACACAGTGGCAGACACATGGGGTGGCACTGACATGGGGACACAGTGGCGGGGACACAGTGGTGCAGGGACATGGGGTGGCAGTGACACGGGGTGGCAGTGACACGGGGTG
>NW_010305161.1:1004-2920 GCF_000700745.2 Antrostomus carolinensis | reverse complement strand
GCCCCAGCCAGCCCTGCGAGAGGAATGATGGCTACTGTGACGTGCCCGCCCGGGACCCCACGGTACGTGGCGTGGGCTGGGGGTGGGGGACAAAGCTGTGCTGCAGTGGGGTACGTGGTCTGTGCCTGCTTGTGCTGAGCCGGGGAGCCTGGGGCACCTTGCTCTCCCTGGGAACCTTGGTGCATTGCTCCATGCTTCAGTTTCTGCAGGGCTGCTGCTGACCCTTTGGCCACCCTTGCTGGCACAGCGGTCCTGGGCCAGAGCTGCCGAGACAGCCGTGTGTGGACTGTGCTCCTAACTGCCTGTACCACTGGGAGCACAGCTCACGGGGCTCCCCTCGGGTTCCTTGCAGCTAAGGGTGCTCGTGTGCTGGCAGGAGTGCATGTGCTGCACCTTTCTGCACGTGTGCATGACAGCAGGTGATGACACATGCAGGCAAACTCACACCCTCATGCATGCCAACCTGCATGGGTGCACACTGTGTCCCCACACAGCTGACTGTGCCCCCATCCCATGCTCTCTGCTCTCTCCCAGCCCAATGCAGGGCTGAACAGGGTTTCCTGCTGCCTCATCTAAGCTAGAGAAGGTGACATGACCAGGCTGGGCACTCGCCCAGCTGAGAAGGTTGGTTTGGCTGGTACTGGCTCTGGCACAGTGACTCAGTGCCCAGCTGCTGGTCAGGTTTTTCACTGGTGCCCTGTGATTGCCTGATCCCTGGTATGGTCTGTTGCTGCCATCTTGGGGCTCTGTGCCCCAGCCCCAGCACGAGCTGTGGCAGCCAGGGAAGCAGCAGTTGCTCCATGGCAGTGGCTGCTCTATACAGCATCACACGTGGTGGCGGGCACTCGGTGCCCGAGGTATCCATAGGTGCTGCACCATCCCTAGAGCCTCAGCCTGGGCCAGGAGCAGGCATCACACACACAGCCCAGCTCGGGCGTGCAGGGGAGCAGCCTGGTAATTTTCCACTCAGGTTGCCTTCCAAGATCTGCTCACACTCTCTCCACGTTGTCTCCCGCTCTCTTTCCAATCAGCCTTCATTCGTTCATGGTGGAGGCCAGTCTGGTGGGGCAGGGGTCCCCCAGCAGCTGGCACAGGGTGCTGGGCAGGCACCCATGCTGGGGCAGGCAGGGAGACTGGGTCGGTGACACTGGCTTAGGTTTCCTTGGTGCTTTGGTGGCCAAACCTGCCATTTTCCACTCCTGTGCCTTTTTTTCCTCCCTTTCCCAAGCTGGGAAGCAAATGTACCAATCGTAAAACAGACTTGGGTGCCTGTTGTCCTGCCAGGTGCCGGAAACAAAGCGCATGTTGCAGCCACGCTGCTGCCATCGGTTCTGCCCCATTACCCAGCCCTGAGGGCAGTGCCAGCAGCACCCGCTCCTGTCAGAGCCAGGGCATGGAGGGGGTGGCTTAGTGCCTCCTCCCATCCCTTCCTCCCCAGCTGCCTCCTGCCTCTGCACCACACCATCCAGAGGAGTTTGCAGCCAGGAGACAAGGGTGCCCACATTTGTTCCTACCCACACCATCACTTTGTGCCTCATTTTACTGTTCTGCAGGGCAAAGGGAGGCATGTGCCACTGCGGTGAGTGGCCATAGGGCTGTGCTGGCTCCTGGGAAGGGCAGGCTGGTGGGGGGCAGGACCGGAGCTGTGCCGCCCCATTAACCACCCTGGGTGAACATAGGGTCAGAAGGCCAGAGCCACCCACAAAATCGCCAGCAGCTCTCCGCAGTCCCATCCTGAGCAGCTGATGTCTCTGGCCTGCAGCCAGTCCTGGTCCTGCCTGCCTTCATGGTGCCAACCAGGCCCGTGGCAACCTCTGTCCATGGCAGAAGGTCACCGCTGCAGAGGGGACAGCTGAGGGCAGGGAGCTGGCTCTGTGTGATGCCTTCCTGCTGGGGCTCCCCTTCTCTCTCCTGCT
>NW_010305161.1:665-977 GCF_000700745.2 Antrostomus carolinensis | reverse complement strand
CGCTCTGACTGGAGGGGAATTTGTTCCTTGGCCCAGGGCACCCTATGTCACCAAGGCACGAGGTTCAGCACGGGATGTGGCTTGAACGCCACCCCTCGCTGTGGAACCGGCTCTGCCAGCATGGTGCATCCCCAGGGAGAGTGCTGCATCAGCACCCTGCACAGTGCTTGGGGCAAGCTGTGCATCGGGGCAATTCCTGACCCCAGGCTACCCACCGGGCTGCAGGGCAGGGTGGCAGGAGCCCTGGCTGGCGTGCACAGCACTGGCACAGCGGTACACACACTGGGGAGCTGTGCGCAGGCCCAAAGGCCA
>NW_010305161.1:287-570 GCF_000700745.2 Antrostomus carolinensis | reverse complement strand
CAGTCTGCACGAGGCTGGTGGGGTGCAGACTCCCGTGGGCACACTGTGTCCCTGCGTGTGTACGGTGTACACACCACGGGGTGTGTATATATATACACATGCGCGCACTCGCAGGCAGGGATTACGACAAGCATCCTGTTGTGATGCAAAAAGCCCTGGCCCTGCAGATGAATAACGCTGCAAGATGCCTCCTTCAGATATTTTTGCTGGTGCCAAAAATAGTCTTCTTCCCCCACCCACCTCCTCGCCCCAGGCAGCCCCTCCACTCGCAGGGCTTCGGTTT
>NW_010305161.1:0-227 GCF_000700745.2 Antrostomus carolinensis | reverse complement strand
TGGAGGTGTATTGGTGGGGGCTGGCATGGGTGAAAAGCAGCCTCTGCTTGGTGCCTCCAGCCCGTCTGGTGAAGCTGGAGGCTCTGGCTGTCCTCAGAGCAACCTGACCGCCCTCCCTGCCTCAGTCATGGAAATTTCCCTGAGCGGGCACATAAGACACCTGGGCACTCGACCTGCTGCGGTCAGAGGGGTGAAGCAGAGAGAGACGCAGGACTGGGATGCAGGAC
>NW_010305160.1:0-517 GCF_000700745.2 Antrostomus carolinensis | reverse complement strand
TGCTGCTTGGTGTGAGTTGGTATGGTGTTAAGTTCCTTTTATAATAAGTAGTAGATATCTTTATACGTAAGCATTCTGATTTTTGAGCTGTTCAAAATCAGGTTAGTTAGACTTATGTGCCATATAATCAAGTTTGCTTCTTTTAACTTTCCTGAAGAGTACGTTTTTTTGCAAGACAGTACTTATTTTTTTTAATTACTAAGAACTAGTTTCTGGTTATGCCACTGGTTTGTGGAGGTAATGAAAATGCGAAGTGCAGTGTGCAATTCAGAATGGTCATACAAGAAATGGGATATGATTGCCTGTTTGGCTCAGTACGTGACTTTGGGGCAAACTTCTTCCCCTGCTTGTCCTTTCAGTTTGGGTAGGACTCGCCTGTAGGCTTGATGTGTGTAGGACACTCCTACAGTGTGTTCCCAAACAGGACACAAGTGAAACTTCTCCATCTCTTCAGGATAATCAGTGGCAACAGCAAGTATAAACCACATACCCTCTGCAAAATGTGAATATCCCTTAA
>NW_010305159.1:0-5312 GCF_000700745.2 Antrostomus carolinensis | reverse complement strand
ATAAATAATATAGACACTAAAAGCCGTGTCCATATGTACCTGTTAAAGCAGGGGGAGGATGGATCATTGAAGTGCCTGTACGGGTTCACCCTCGACAGAGAGCCCATACAGAGCCAGCAGAAATACTGCATGCAGCCAGTACACGTCATCTTGTTACAACCATCGAGTTTCTGGCAGGGGAAGGAAACAAGAAATGGCAATCACAGAATCTGACCCTGTCAGTCTTCCAGCCTGTCTCTGTGAGAACAGTCCCCAAAAACCCATCCACTGACAAATATGTTTTACCCCCACTCTATCCCAACACTGATATTTTTCCCCCCCCTTCAAAAGAACTAGGAGCTGGAATCACAGAACTGGAAATTGGTTGTAATACTAACAATGCTGGAAATTAGGGGGTTTTTTTGAAGCTAGTGTTATTTCCTGGCTGTAGCCTGAAACACCTGGAAAACAAAGGCATTCATATGGATCCACAGTCAACCTGGATCTTGTTAGTCCTGGAGTCTGAACTACCAGCTGCTGTATTTCCTCAAGTCCCTGAGCTCCAGAAGCATCCCCTCCCTGTCTATATAACACAGACAAATTGAAAGTTGTCTGACCACTTCCTACAAACTCACCCTCCCTGGGGAACCTGGAGCCACAAACAAACCCCCGTCCCAGCCTAACTACAGAACTGACTGAATTTACGTTCCTTTCTCCCAAGAGTTACTGTGCTGCTTCAGGCTCTCCCCTCCCTGCTCACCTCTATGTGAGTGCCACAGCAAGGACAGGACTTGGAGTTCTTTTCCAGCCACTCTTTACTCTCCATCTCCTCCAGGGCTTTCTGAATCACTCGTTTGCCGTAGCGCTGCTCCAAAAATCTTTTCGTTGCCTCATCTGCTTCTAAATATTCATTTCGCAAATCCATTAATTTCTCTGGGGAATAAAACAAAACAAAACCCAAACAAACAAAACAAAACAGCTTTAGTAATATATATATATAAAGAATATACAATATTATATATATATTAAAAACATTATATATAAAGAAGTCCAGCTAGCATCAGCATAAAGCATTCTCAAAGGAAACTAACGTCATTAATTAAAAAGCAAGTGAAACATTAGAATACATTAAAAAAGATGAGACTATTAAAACCCCTCTACCTCAAATCTCAATGAGTTTCATTATAAAAGGGACCAGTCAATGGAATTAGAACAAATCTACAATGGAAAATAAACTGAAAAATAGAAATATTTTTTTCTGAACACACATTTAATGAAACTTTGTCACATCATTTTGATGCCAAACACATAGAGCAGCATCTACCCGATTCCAGTATTAACTCTGGCAACAGAAAGTAGTGGATTCACAGGGAAGGATTAAAAAAGGCACATACAAAATTATTCTTCCCCTGCTACGACCTCTCTGCATTTGGCAATGGGCAGTTTAGGGACCTCCTGAGTTGGGGAATCATCAAAGGAAAACTTTTTAATTGCCAGCTACAGCCTAGTCCAAATGAATCTGATCTTTTAGAAAGCTTCACTTAGGAAGAAGCTCTTCACTGTGAGGGTGGTGAGACAGTGTCCCAGGTTGGCCAGAGAAGCTGTGGCTGCTCCTCCCTGGAAGTGTTCTTGGCCAGGTTGGATGAGGCTTTGAGCAACCTGGTCTAGTGGAAGGTGTCCCTGCTGATGGCAGGGGGGTTGGGACTGGATGAGCTTTAAGGTCCCTTCCCAACCCAAACCATTCTATGATTCTATATGAAGAGTTTCCTTGATTAATTTCTGACTTTCAGTCTTTTTCACACAAGAATTGCTTCTCAATCCGTTCCTGAAACGCGCTGACTCACCTGCAGTGACTTTGCATGGAGAGACCCCGTGGTAAGTCATTCTACAGAGAGTACAAAAAGCGTAGTTACAACAAGAACATATGCCCATGGTGCAGCCTGGCTCTTGCATGACGGGTGTCTGGCAGCCCGGGCGAGGGCAATACACGACGTCTGCCATCAGGTCCAAGCTGGACTGCAGAAGCAGGCGGTCGTAACGTGCAAACAGCTGCTCTCCAACCAACTCCTTGACCTAAACAGAGATCAGAGCAAGGTGACAGGCATTGGGAATTCTGAGCCTGCTAGCTTCAGCAAAAAAACAGTAAGTCAATGAAAAAGTACCTACAGCTGAGATGAATCCGCTTTACATTCTCCAACAGGTCATGAAAACACTCCTAGGATTGCTATTTTAATAACAATTAATCAAAGGAAAAGCATGCAGTGTCAAATGCAATCAGACATTGCCTAGTTCAGGCCTCTGAGCAATGCCAGTACCAACAGAGTGGGCAAAACACGTGCCAAGTGATCCAGTTTTAACTCAGGTGCTTCTGTGTGGCTCAGGGTATGAAAAAAAAAAGAATTCCCCAGGTATATTCACAATGGTCACCAGGAAAAGCCACACCTTGTCTTCTGTAATTATGGGTAAGTTAGCAGAACTCTACCACCACTGCTTGCACACCTCTATTACCTGGCCAGGAGTAGCAACAGAAGAACACTTTGGTTCTGGGCAGTTGAGGCAGTGGACCTGACCATCCCTGATCTGTATTTCAAAGTAGTCCTTCAGGCATGCTTTGCAGTAGACGTGGCTGCACTCGGTGAAGTACATACACTCACTGCCCAGCTTCTCACAGAAGCAGATATTGCACAAGTACATCTTACTGTTAAAGCACTTCCTCCTCTGAGCCTGATCAAAGTCCAAGATCTCTCTAATCAGACTCGACAACGATTCCACATCCTGCACAGCTCTGGCATCAATGATTTCTTCTCCAGCTGCGGCAGAGCCCGCTGCACCACCACAATCCTTCTCAGCATCGAGGGGGACCAAAGGCGTCCTGCTCTGCCCGTTCCCTTGGTGGCACATTTTTAGCTCATATGGGGAGGAAATATTCAGATAACTCAGTGTTTCTTCCTTCAGAAACTGCATCCAGGCGAATAAGACCACACAGCCTCGATTCTCTTCCCAGACGTTGTCCAAGTGTTTGCAAAGAGCGCTGAGCTGGAAAAGAAAAAACAATTCCAGGTTTCAGTAAGTTCTGACAACCCCTGAGGTTCCTCTCCCCTGGTCCTCCTCAGTGCACATTTACACCTGAGATTCTGGAGTTTTTATATCTACATACAATACACATAAAAATAATGCTCGTAGGTGCGAGTTTTCATTCCTCAGAACGGTGACTGAATGAAAACAAGTAGGAAACAACAGAAGAGCCAACAGAAGGAGCAATGTCATCATTTTACTTTCATCTACTACATTAACATCCCCCAGAGCACTGTTAATGATGAACTTAGGATCACAAAAGCTCTGTTAGAAGATTAAAACTCTTCTGCAGACCTGGGCTTGGGAGAGCCATTTTCCACTGAGGGTAAATGCCGGCGGGGAGGTCGAGGGGTAGTCTGGTGGGAGTTCAAAATTCAGCACGATGGGAGGCAGGAAGCAAACGGTGTATTCAAACTGGCTGTTCTGGAGGCTTTCTGTGGAACTGCCTGGATGGAAGAGAATTGAGGCAGTTTGAGAAATAACAAGAAAATGAAAGGTAATGCACAGTAACTGTTTATGACAGCACTCAGTGTGATAAACTTCTGGGTTTAAAATGGTTTGTTCAACCCTAAATAACAAAACTTCACAGTTTTGCAGAAATATTTCATGGGGTTGTATAGATCTGGTTAAGTCAGTTAACACCAGTACTGTGAAATACCAGATCCTGCACAACCCAAGCACCTGGAAAGACACATAGAATCATGGAATGGTTTGGGTTGGAAGGGACCTTAAAGCTCATCCAGTTCCAGCCCCCCTGCCATCAGCAGGGACACCTTCCACTAGACCAGGTTGCCCAAAGCCTCATCCAACCTTCAACACTTCCAGGGAGGAGCAGCCACAGCTTCTCTGGGCACCCTGGGCCAGTGTCTGACCACCCTCACAGTGAAGAAAATCATCCAGGAAAAAAAAAGATCCTCCAGGAAAAAAATAAAATATAATAAATTAGCCTTGTTATTCCAAAGAAATACTATCACTCACCTCTAATTTCAAAGTTCACTACAGAAGTTATAAGTAACAGGATGAAACCACCTGCTAAGAGATAAACCCCAACAATACCCCAAGCACAGCACAGGGTCAGTCGTGGTTTTCTCTGGTCAGTGTTCCCACAGGTCACTACAGCAGCAACCATCTAAGCACGTACCAGAAAATCACCCAGTTTCAGGATAACACAAAACATCTCAACTCACCACTCACAAAAATTTTGAAGTTTTGAGGCAACTCCAGACAAATTCTTGTTTCTCCTCCTTGGGCTGACTCGGCTCTCTTAAACTCATCTTCATCATAAATGCTAGCCAGAGCCAGCAGCTCGTCCTCCTGAGCTTCTTTGTCTTCTGAAGACATTTAAATTTCCTGTAGAGTTAACATACTACAAGATCAACTGAGTTAATGCATCCTATTCAAGTTATTAATTTGAATTAATTACTACTTTAAGATTTAGAAAGCCCAGAAACTGATATAAACAATGTAAAATATAACTAAGATTTTTTTTTTTACAGGTTGAAAAAAATATTGATAGGTTTATAAAATAAAAAAAAACCTCACCTTAACAGAGCATTGAAAAGTCAAAAAGCAAAGTGTTAGTGGGTAAGACTGCTGTAAGGGAGAAAAAATAGTGAAATAGTGTAAAAGTGAGAGAGGGGCATTACAGTAATGCTTGAAAAGAGACTGAAAACACAGAAAAGGAATTAGTAAGAGTATTTCCCATCCACTGTTCTAAAACAAACAAGCAAAAAGCCCTGTTTATGATTAAAGTTATCAAAGACACCAGTAAGAAGCCTCAAATCCAACACAGGTTATCTTGGAGATGCACTCCTACACCATTCCAGCTCCAGATTTGGGGCAATAAAGCCATGTTTAACAGATTACCTTTTTATTCACACTGTGCAGCGGCCGAGCTGTGGGTCCGGGTCGGGGAGCAGCCAGGGGAGCACAGCCCCGCTCATTCCCCCGGGAGAGCTGCAGGTCATCAGCTTCTTCTCACAGAAGGGATGAAAAATGCCGAGTTTCTCCTCAAGGCGCAGGCGGTTCTGGCGCCGGTGCCTCTGAGCTGCCTGCGGCCGAGCAAACACACACCCGGGGGGGTTAGAGTCCCCTCAGCGCTTCCACGGGAACCTTAATGAACGGTTAATTGGAGCAGGCGCGCTCAGGAACTCAGACTAATTGTTTTTATGGCTCCGGTAGCAGAAAGTCGTTTATGTGTCTAAATTAGTGACCAGATCCCCGGAGCCCGGCGAGGGCCCCGCTGAGCTGAGCGGATC
>NW_010305158.1:0-31012 GCF_000700745.2 Antrostomus carolinensis | reverse complement strand
GGCTGCCAGCTCAGTTAAACTATCACAAAAGTGAAAAAGGATCCCACAGATAGATGCATCAAGTAACTCTAGCACAGGGTTTGATGTGGATAGTGCCACTGATGTTGTCTAATGCTGTTCACAGCTATGCACCCAGTTTCCACTATTTAATTAGCTACAACCTACAGGTGCCTGCACCATTTAAAAGTACACACATACACATATTCTTTCTCTCATCCTACTTTATAAAAAGTAACTGACAAATATCCAAGTGTTTTACCAGACTGCTCCTGTATCATGCTACAGAGAACATCTATTGGCATCTATTTCCTGCCAATCTCTGATGACTTAAAGACAACATGGGATCACTTGACTTCTCACTGTACTGTACTGCAGAGAAAAACCACTGCCTTTCTGAAACAAATCTGCAAACATCACATCCTCCATCCACAACAAAGAGCTGGAGGTCCGGCTTATCGCTTGGTCAAATCAATTTAGGTTTACTTCAGTAGGGCTATGCTGACTTACAAAAGCAAAAGAAATGCTTTGAATACTTGCAAATCACCCTTCCAAGTCACAGCTAGGGAAGAGTGTTCATTTAGATAGTCCCTACCCCTTCTTCCCCATAAGCACACAGACTCCTGCCCTCTACCATGGGCCTAGCAACTGCAGAACTGCCATTTCCTGTATTAGGTGACAAATGACCCAGGACAGGGGCGTTTTTCTCCCAGGCTCAAGAGTCCCATCACCAAGCACAGCCTGTGGGCACTACACAATGTATGGCATCCTATAACAATAAAAGTGTAACATCAACATTAAGCAGGTGACCCCAATGACTCAGCCACTATGCTCCATGGTGTCACACCGTGCACTCATAGTGGTTTGCATCCAGCAGTCTCTTCTCAGAAGGGTTGTCTGAAGTGAAATAGGACTTGAAATAAATACATTAATTAGCAAAACTTCAGTTCACCAAGTCTGTGTTCATTAGGTCAAGTCTGCTTGATGGAAAGACCTTTCATAAGAGGTAAATTGCAGAGCTCAGCTCAGGGAGTCCAGTGTGCACAGAAATTTGATAGGAGACAGCCTTCCTCACCCTGGCCCATGCCCAGTTGTCCCCTCTTCTACAGCATGCTTCAGGAATACAGTGTCATCATCACCCACTGTAAAAGTAATGGGGAAAGGAGGCTGAACTCATCCATCCCTGAGAGTGCTCTCTGATAGTCACAACTGAAGCGGACTATGGGGCATTGGAGATTTTCTGTCTCCAGCAGGAGCAGAAGCCATAACAAAGCACAGGATTTAGAAACCTGAAGCACCTTGTTGTTTCTATCCTACTCTGTAAGTGATCAGGTAAAGATACCTTTTTTAATGCTACAGAACAAAACACGCGGTGCCACTTGCAATGAAGGAGCCTGCATTTGTCAGTCAGGGAATGGGCTTTACCTCAGATTCCTGGAGATATATCCCTTTGCCATCTTGTGTTAAGTTGCGAAAGGCCTCTGCAAGAGAAATAAATGAGGCGTATTAACTTGATAGCCAGGAGATCAACACCAGCCAATACACCCTGTCTCAGAAAAAAATCTCAAAGGCAGAGTTTGTAGGCTATTCACAAGTGCATGTGAGCTTTTCTGCTCTGCTGCTGCAAGATCCCTGAGGGCTGGGACACAGAGAGCAGCTGAATAAAGTCAGGCATGTTACTGTCTGTCCATCAGCTGTAATACCTCAAAATGCAGGCGGTCCCAACCTCACCCGCTACAGTTTTGAGATGCGTGAAGTGTCTACAGCACGAGCTCACAGACTGAGTATTAGCTGTCTCATGATCACAACTGCAGTCCCACCAAAGGTATATTCCAAGGCTCTCTTCTTCCTAGAAAATGAGCAGCCTCCATCTGTAGATTGCCTACCTCCTCCTACAGAAGGCTGGTGCAAACCTTCAGGGAGTGAAATCACTGTGATATCTACAGCCTGGATGTCTGAGAAAGTGACTGGTGGAAAGGTAAATAAAAATAGCTTGACTTCTATATCTGTCCCTTGCTTTAAACTGATTACTCTTGATCTATTCAGAAACCCAGTTCTTCTAATTTTGACCTTGCCACCACCAGCTGGAGCAGCATCAAAAGGGCCAGGGCTCAGCTAGGCAGCCCAGCTTCCCTGGCCAACTATACAGCACCAGCCTCACCTCCCATGATCTCCACTCGAAGCATGAAGCACACAAATCTCTCAAAGCTGATCTTCAAGTCAGGGTCACCATATCTGATTGCCATCAAATTACAGACTTCATTGCTGAGTGAAATGCCTTCATAAAAAGAAAAAATAAAAAAAGAGGAAAACAGGATGAGATGGCAACTCCCAGCTCTAGGCAGCTAATGTGCACAGCTATGGGTGTGCACACAGCTGTGAGCATGCACAACTGAGTGATCTTCAGGCTTCATCCAACAGCCTGGTTTTTCAAATCTCCCCTAACATTATCAAATATAAGCCAGACCAAACCAGACCACCACATGGAGATAACTCCAAGCCAGACCACCTCCAAACTTGAAAGGGTTCAGATCTGATCCCCTATACTTAGAGTACTGTCAGAGCTGGAATAAAATACACATGGGCATCCTTTGCTCATGAGTGAATGAGGGTAGTAACAGCAGCGATGTTTAAGAGCAGTGCTCCACAAGAGGGTAGGAAAAGAGATGAAAAAGAAAAGCCAGAGAAAGCTCATACAGAAAGCATCAGTCCCAATGTCAAGCAGCATTTGCAAGGAATAAAAGTATTTTCTATTCATGGCCTGGGATTTTATTTTGCTTTAGCAGAGGCCCACCTGGGTTTCTCGCTGTGCTTCCACTGACTCAGATGAACTGGGTGAGCCACACACCAAAAAGAGGAGCGATATTTAAGCTGTAAACCTGCAAACAAGGCTACAAGACTAAGCACCAGCCCCCACGCAAAGCTCAGTAACAGCAACAGAGCATTTGGACCCATGTGTATGGTCTTCCATTTCTAGATCAAGCTTCAAACATTATCCTAATGAAGTCTGGCACCAGTATTGCCTCTGTGCAAGTCCCACACTTCCAGGTTCAGTCCCTGAGCTGTCGTCTTCAGCAGAGGTAGCAATTTAATACGAGCTAGATCTGGCCTCTTGCATGTATCGGCGCAACCCCACACAGGCTTTCAAAATTAAATTAGCAACGAACAGGAAGGAATTTAAAAACTGGGTCTAAAATAGACAGACACTTCTGTTTCAGAGAACTATCAGTATGAGACCACAGTAGGGCAAAGATTAAGTAGCCCACCCCACAGTAAAATAATTTTCAGATATGTTTACCCAGCTAAAGAGGGAAGGAAAGATAGCTAAGACCATGCAGTCTATGATGTTTTCTGCTCCTCCAGGGCTCTACCTACAATTCTCAAGATGTTTTAGAGCCCCGGGGCTTTTTCCAGCCTTTATAAGGAAGAGGATGAGACCTGCCAAGATGTGCTGTGGCCTCACCTGTCTCCTGTACAGCTGCATGTAGTTCCACAAGGTCAAGCTTTCCTGATCTGCTAGTGTCTCTTTTCTGGAAAACCTCCTATGGAGGAAATAATATATTTTTAAACAAAACAACCCCCCCAAAAAACAACAGATGACACCAAAGGGATTATGAGCAGGGAGATACTGCAAGGGGACACAGAAATTATTGTTATACCAAATAGAAAAGCAGCCTTTTCCACAAGACTCTGAATTCCTGGATACTCAGTGTGCCAGATGCATTCAGCTTTGTGGGAGAATTAAGGTCAGAACATCTCAATTAAATGTCAGAAAGCACCCATTGCATTTTAAAAAACAAACAAAAAACCCAAAAAACAACAACACCCCAAACAAACCAAAACCCCATAGCTACTTTAATATTCACAGAATTATAATATGAGGATAATTATTTCTTAACCCACAAGCCTAACTATAGGCTTGATTGTCCTCCCACTAAAGTCAATGGAAACCTAGGTGCTGATTTCGGAGGTGGCAGGAATCAATCCTTTCCCAAACCAATTCCATTTCTAACACAACTGAATTGTTATTATGAAGGGTGAGAAGTTCAATAAGCAGGTCCATGTCCTGGTGGTAAAGAAATCACAGTAACACCCAGTCTACCCTAAGAAATAATGCTCCAGTGAAGTATTATATGAGTCAGAAGTATCACTCATGCCAAGGATACATCCAGGAGTGCCAAGATACCCTGGCAGGCATCCAGACTGAAACTTAGGTGAAAACTCTGGAAATCTGGAGAGAAAGGAAAGGAAAAAAAAAATTATATATTGTTTTGAGGAGTCACTGAACATCTCTTAGAAAAATGGACTCACAAAATTCCCCCTCACTTGAGAGGACTCAGGCCCCAAAGCCTTTGTAAAATGTTACACCCACTTGAGAAGACGTATCATTTATGATGATAAAAATATGAGGCAACAGAATGGATTCCACTAGTTTCAGAAAATCCAATATAAGCTCCCTGCAGGCATGTAATACGGAATGAAATATGGTGCCCCATCTCCAGCTATTAGAGAAAATGGAAGGAAAAGAACATCCAAAGCTGTAATCCAAAACAGAATTTACTGCATGACCTTGAGCAAAGTCACTTGACCTGAAGAGCTTTGGGGAGCAGCACTGCAGATTAATTGAAACCCCTGTGCTAAGCATCTCTCTCTCTCCTGCACAAACACACTGCCAGCTCTGTTAATATAATTAAAAGTACAGTCATCACTGAAAACATGATGCTGTATCAAAGCTTAGTATTCCAGGTTCATACATAAGTTACATGAAGAGTAACAGAAATAGACTCTAATCTCACTGCAAATCACAATTATAGATTGTCTGTAGGCTTCCACTGAGCAGGGGACAGAACCATAACTCACCAATCCCTTCTCTATAGAAACTGAAGATGTTTTAATCTTGTAATAGCCCTGTTCAGTAAATATGAATCAAGTACTGTAAAGTCTTTACATTAATGTCTTAAAATTGATCACTTATGAAAAATAAAGACTCAGTTCAACATAGTCTTTTCACAGATAAGACAGTGCCTGGTGGGTCACTTTGCAAAGATAGAAGAGCTATCTTTGTCCACCTTTATAGGAAAGGGAGCAATGTCCAATTCAGCTGAAGTGGAAAAGGCATCACATCAGTCTTTTGTTCATCTTCTTTGTTGCCTATAATGGCTGGACAGTGGATTTTCTGTGTTGCACATTGGTAGTTAGTTACCAGTGAAGAAACTGGGGAGGAAAACTGGATTCATTGTTATATCTGTAACTTCATCGCTGCTGTTTAGATACTGTTCATGGCAGTATCTTGCTGCTGTCCAGGTACCATTATTTATAACTAGGGACCAAATTATGAGCTTGTGGAGTGCTCTGGGCTACCACTGGCAGAGTGGATATCACAGTTCTCACTAGAGAGACAACCTCAGGGCCCACCTGGCTCTCACAAGCATTACGTTACACAGGCTACCTGCATCTCCATCCTGTCTCCCAAACATAAATGGAGCAAGGAACAGCCCTATGCGTGCCTAGCAGGGAAGAGGAAATAGGAATAGCAAGCATGAAGCAGGCACATCAAGGTAAAGACAAGACACCCTCCCACCATATAACTGCCTACAGACCAGGCTAACTTTCTACACCTTCTAGCAGCAGCGCTGACAAGACTGTGGCAGTGGCACAGGGTGAAATCAGATACAGTTTCAGAATCAAGGCTGACATCAAGCTGGGTTTGGAGGTCAAATTCAGAGTCTGCATTCACACACAATATCTACACTTGCTCTTCCCCCTCATTCTTTCAGTTGTTGAAATTCAAACCAGATTAGCTTTGCTTATAAAATTTCTACCATGTTGATTCACACCCCAGCAAATCCTTTCTCTCTGGAAATCTAACATGGCATCAGAAAA
Source organism: Antrostomus carolinensis (assembly GCF_000700745.2). Classification (NCBI taxonomy): domain Eukaryota; kingdom Metazoa; phylum Chordata; class Aves; order Caprimulgiformes; family Caprimulgidae; genus Antrostomus; species Antrostomus carolinensis. The sequence goes on along the minus strand of NW_010305158.1, from coordinate 25,132 downwards.
GCCAGTTCAGTCAGATTCAAGCCAGTTTCTCTTCCCAGAATTCAAGAAACAGATACAGGAGCTAAGGCTTTTCTCTAACAGGGTTTATTTTACAGAAACATTATTTCTCCACACTTACTTCTCCAAGATGTATTATTCAGGATCTTCTGGAGCTGAACAGCATTTATTTCAGGATTCTGTGATATGGAAGAGAATTTTTATTTTTAAAGTATTAAATAACTTTTCTCCCTCTTTTGTTTTCCCAGCATGTCCCATCTTCATTCTCCACTCTTCTGGCCCCACTCCAGCCACTGTGAAAATCAATAGAAAAGACTCCCTTTGAATATGACAAGATTTTCAGCCTGCAAGAGCTGCAGTCCGCTCTGGGCTAAGTTCTCAGGGCTCCACACAGATCAATGTGGTAGTGCAGATTTACTCTGAGTGAGAATCCAGACCGTTAACCTTTCAGACCTGGTGCCATCTGTCCCATCAAGCACACTGTCAAGAGACCTGCTTCAAATAATTCCCTTTTATCATTTACAAACTAAGAAAAATGGAAACTTTGGAATATGTCCTCCCCAAACTTTTCAAAGCAGAGACTTCACCTCATCCTTGTGATACTAAAGTTTACAGGTTTTTTAGAAACTGAGACATTTATTTGTTTGAAGGATTTTTTTAAATGTCACTCCTCAAAACCAAAAGCCTGTTTTCAGATCACTGAGGCATGCCAGGGTAATGCATTGAGAAATGGCAGTACTGCTCGCCTCTGTGCATACTGGGACCTCCTGACAGCAAAGGACCAGGCCCTTGCAAATGTGACAATTTCTAGCACATCTGAAAGCCACACCATTTTCAAAATCAAAACCTTAAACAAGCTGCAAAAAGGAAAAGTATTTCTTGTTTTTAGTAACAGCTTCCAGCAAAATATTGCTACCAAAAGTGTTTTTGTGAAATTGTGTTTGACTCAATAAACGCAGCCACCTTTTCTGAAAGGTGAAACACTTGCATCCCTTATCATAGTTAGTGGGATCCCTGAAGGTCAACTCCATTCCAAATCAGGCCAGAGAGATCATTAAAAAGAATCTTCACAATAAGGATCATATTTCACTAAGAAAATCAGTGAAAAAAAGGAGGTGATGGGACACCTGGTACTTACTTCACCTCTCAAAGCAAGTTAGCTGCCATCAAACTGTGATGAAGGATGCATGAGACAAGTGTCAGTATTTCAGGGGGTGTTTTCTAATAGGTGACTTTCCCCAGTGAGTGCAAGAACACCCTAAAGGGTAGGATGGATCCACACAGCCCACCACTTTGTTCCCAGTACAGGCAATAGGAATTAATGTTTAGGGAGAGCACGTGAGCCTGGTCAGCTTCTGCAATCCATTCTCCTGTTTCCCTGGCACCTGCATCTGTTGGAAAAGGGATCTTAGAGGGTACATGCCTGCCTAGTCCTTTAGTATCTGTTTATGGACCTGCTGCCCATCAGTTTGCTAATACCTTTAGAGCCTGGTGATGCCGTCACATCCACAATGTCCTAGTGCATCAAGTTCCAGGCATGCACACCCTGTTGTGTAGAGAAGCATGCCTTTCTCAATGCTAACACATTCCTAAGCTTTGCACTCAAATCTGTTGCATGGAATCAGTACTGTACACACAGTCCAACCTCCCGTGGTCTCTCTGAACCCCACATTTCCACGTCCAGACCTTCCTTGAACATCTCTATGCTTTTACTTTCACAGAACCACATAATAGCTTTGGAGGAGTTTATCCTGGCAGCTCATGCACACACTTACCTGTTCAAAATGCTTTGTGAAGAAATCCTCCCAAATCTTGCCTTCATACTTATCAACAATTTCCTTTAAGGTATTAAATAAATAAATCATTAACTCAAGGAAGAAAAATATCACCATCCAAGAGAGTTACTGAAGATGCTTTCCTAGAACTGCACTCTCATCCCTTTCCCTTACACCTTCTTCCCACCACTGCAATTAGTGTTACATCACTAATGCAGCCCACTGCTAAGGTAGCTCCCCACCTCATAGAAATGCCATTTCTTGGAAATAAATACTCAGTCAACACTCAGTAAGGAGAAATATTTCCCTCCCACCAAGCTGTGCAACAACAAAGGATGGGGCTCACTCCATGCCAAGAAGAGAGAGAAGGATTTCTGTCCTCCTTTATATGGGAGAATAGAGGAGACTAAAGAAATAACATCCCTGCATATGCCGGGGAACAGGCTATGCTATAAACTCCCTTGCACAAGTTGCAGATGTGCATGTACTGCCATTGAGTTCAGTTATTTTGAAAATAACCTATAGATCACTGCATGGGAACAGTACTGCTCAGGTCCTATGATGTCTTCAAAACTTTCCAGGTATGAAAGGAGCAGGGAGAAGTGCAAGAATGGACCAGGAGTCTCCAAAAAGCCATGGACAGGAAAGACTGCAGAGTGCATAAGATGGTGTCACTAAAAGAAGCTTGCAAAAAGGCAACTAACAAAGGCACCTAAAAATTTGCCCGTTCCCCACATTTGACTGCATCTGTCCACATGGTCCAAGGGACTCTGTCTGTAAACCCAACCTGCCCTTTCAAAAGTGCTGCAACACAAGCACTCACACTCTCATTTAGCCTCTCCGTAGAGCAGAGCAACAGAAAAAACACAACACCTGGAGCTGAAGACCAAACCACAGAGCTCCCACACCATTCATATTCACTCACCTTAGAGAGGGTGAAACTGCTGTTCCCACCCATTTCCCTGGAGATGCAAAAAAGCAGACTCATTAGGGAGATATCCCAGACCTGTGTGTTTGTCTCATCACAGGTGGCATCCCCCATCCCCAGCTGGGGCCCTACCCCACTGTTGCAGCACATGTTTTTTCCCCTAGTGTTACAGCTGCAGCAAGGGAAGCCCACATGTCCAATTGGCTCCACAGGGTCTGCTGGCATTTGAAGTCACCAAAGCATCATTTCTGCACAAGCAACCACCCTAACACTTCCAGCAGGGTCTCCTGGCAAACTGATGATGCATTAAAAACTGTTGCTCTTCTCCAGTCTCAAACATGAGCTTGCTGCAAGAATCCCTTGTGTAGGCTCAGGTCAACACTCCTTAAAAGGATAAGGCCAAAAGCAGTGCTTCAGCCACTGAGCATCCTAAGGTGGGAAAAACCCACAGCCAGTCTCTCCAAAAGAGATTGTGCTGCCTTTTGCATGGTAAAGTCTTTATGCTTCCCCCATTAGATTAGAAAGACCAGACCATCCCACCATCCCAGAGAATTAGGTGCTGGCAGAGGGACAGCAACATCTCACCGGAGAACATGCTTCCTGGAGAAGACTCTGAGTATGAATTCAGACTCTTGCTGAGGCTCCAGGGTGGATGGGACAATCACATAGACACCAGGCTCCAGATGGAAGTCATGAGTTACTTCCCGCTCATCAAGGAAGACCTGGTGCTTGTTCACAGGTTGATGTCGGGTGAAGAAAGCTGGGGGCATCTTTCTGTTGTTTTCCTGGTACTGTTAAAGGACGAAACAGAAGAGAAATGTGTTCTGTACCAGCTGAACAGACGGACAAAAGGCATGTGGAGAATTCACAGGCATGGCATAGACAGCTTGCCTTTACACCTCAGATTTTTTGTTCACAGCACAACCAGATAACAAGGCCCAAAAGACTCGGGCTCCTCCCAGGACCTGGTGGTTCTCACCATGCACGGTGCCTGCCCAATACTAAAATGACAAAGAACAGAGCTTCCTGCAACATTAGCAACAATATAATAGTACTTGCAAGGAACAACAGCAAGGACTGGGAGCAGAAGTGGCTCCTGTCAACCTAAGCTACTGCAAAAGTAATTTCTATACTAGCAGAAATGACTGCAGGCAGGAGCTGCTCTAGAGACTGCTCTTCCTAGCGAGAACACCCCTCCTATCCCACAGGTACCATGCACTTTGTTCCCAGCTTGTCCTTTGCACTAGGGGTCTGGCAGCAGAGGATTTTTCACAGTACCTGTGATCTGAGCATACTGCAGGAGCAACCTAATCCCTAGCCCTGACTTTATGCATGTGTCCTTGATCTGCCTGACTCTTGGCTCTTACAGATATTTCACTCTACATGCATTTTCTGCAGTAGGAGGATGGATAAAGTGTTGATCCAGGCAACACTGAACTCATTTTTAATGCCACTGAAGGCCCAGTACACAAGCCAAATAAATAATCCTGCTAGCTAAGACCACTGTCACCTTCTGATCTTGGCTGTTCCTCAAAACATTTAGCCATTTTACTCCACAGCCTCATAGTGGAGATGCTATTCCTCTTCCTTTGCCAGAATTTTTCTTACTAATAGAGCAATCTTTCTTCTGAAGGGTTCGGGGTTACTCCTTCACATGCCCCTTATGTTAAATTTAAAGTTTTTATATTCCAGTCAATACTTTGTTGTCTGTAATTCCAATACCTTAGACGCTCTCAGCTTGCCATCTCTCTGTATTGATCTTGGCAACCGCTACAAACCTGAAATTAAAAGTCCTGGCTGCCACCATTCCCCCTTGGGTGCAGCACAGCAGTATGCAGCACAGCAGTATGCCAGGGTCACACTCAGACTCCCTCTGCCAGGAATTTTAACTCACTTGTAACCCTGATAGTGCCCAAAATATTTAAGTCAGGGAGGAGTGGCATCTTACCTCATGGTTACCATGCTGGAAATACAGTAACTGAGAACACAACTGTGCTGCCCTGACCATGCATCCAAACTAGTTCTTTTCCAGCCCAAATTCAAAAGGACTCTCATTTAAGAGGTTTTCTGAGTACTAACAGAGGGGAATATATGCCCTTTCAAGATAAAAGGATAAACCTTTCCCTGATTTAAATAACCCTCTAAGATCAAGGCCAAAATTGGGACATACATCACAGTTTAACTTCCAAGGCCCTTCCTCAGGTGCCGTTTCTTCTGGATAAAGAAAATGCTAGAAATACAGCTGGCTTGAGGAAGCCAAAAACACCTGCAGCATCATCTCCAGAGTATCCCCAGCTAGGAAGGAACCCGAGATCCCCAGGAGACCCCTGACTTGCATGGGGGACAAGCTCCAAGACTGGGAGGCAGCAGAAAGGTGGCTCTGGTTCACCCGAGAGCTTTGCAGCAAGTCTGGCTCAGACACAGACAAGAATTAAGGCACCATCCTGCAGCTGCAGGAGGGACAAAGTCCTGATCAGGTAAATACTGAAGTGACTTCTAATACCTCTGAAGACCCAGTGCAGAAGCTGCACAACTAATGCTCCTTTTAAAGGCCACTGAGCCCTCCTGATACGGCTACTTTTCAGAAGAGTCATTAGATAGCTCTGCATTAACAAGTGACTTTCTGTGGTGCCTCACTGAACTCAAACACACTGTTACTAGCTATCAGCCAAGGAACAAAGACAAACAACATCTTCAGTGTTGTCGTAACAGCTGCACCAGCTCGTGTCCCCCAGCAACAGCCAGCAGTGGTGACAAGGGACTCACCTGTAGGTCCACCTGCAGGAAGAAAAGAAACAGAGCATCTATCAGACCTCTGGGTCTCACACAACATAGCCACATCATTGCTGGAAGCAGCTACATACATCCAGCTGGGGTCTTTGCCTTCAGAAGCCTCAGCCCCTCCACCTGAAAACCCTTCCCCATAGATATCTCTGTAACAGTGCAAACCCACAGCACCAACAAGAGCTGTGGCACTGTTCGAGGGAGGAGAGCAGCTCTGCAAGGCACTCAGATACGCAGAGAATTGAGGGGAGGAAACTCGCACTCCTTCTAGTGGTATCCACTGACCCTGGATGTACAGGGAACTATCAGTAATCACACATGGGTAGCTGCCACGTCATACTAAGAACACTTCTCCAGCACAAATTTACCAGGGTGTGAAATAACCTGAGGGCAGTGATCTCCCTGCCCCAAAGCAAGGGGACTCCTGGCACCCTCTCCCAGCTCTTGCACATACTCTCAGAGAGTGCCAGTGTGCTCTGAAGAAAGAGGCATTTCTCACTGCTCTGCAGGCTGACACACAACATGCCAGAGAGGGATCAAGTGGGGCACAGAGCCTGTGGGACCCTAGCCCTGATGTGTGAGGAGACTAGACACAGGCAAGGAGAAAAGAGCACAGATCACCCTGTGCGCAACAAAACTCTTGGTCTGCAAAGCTCTACACTTTGCAGGGGCTGGAAGTTTTCCTATTTGATGAAAGCAAGAAAGGCAGAGCGATTCTGTGCACCTTGTAGAGTGAAAATCCAATGAAAAGGTGAGGAGCTCTGTTCCGGTGTTTGCTGCTGTGCTTCTGCATCAGGGATATAACCACATTGCAAGAACCCAGGCTTTTCTTAGTGTCTTCAGCTGGTAAAACATTCAGCCAATACTGAGGGTTCATCCAAAAGGTGCCTAAGCAAAACAAGAAAAACATTTTGATGTCATTTTCCATCACAAATTTGGTTGCCAGCTTCCCACATGATACCTGGCGTTGGACTGAATAGATCACAGGTTGTCTGGACCTCCAGACCCCACAGGGATTTGATCTCAGGGTGCAGTTTACAAGTTTAGCAGCGCAACCACTATGTAAGAGAGGAGGAAGGCCCAGGAACAAGGAACTAAATTTCTGCTCACCTGCAACTAAAAGGTCATCTTGTTTACATCACTATTCCTCTATCACGGCTGGTATATGGGCTAGCTGACTTCAGACCCCACCCACTCTGCTTCCAGAAGGGCTGAGCCTTTATATTTCCCATTCACTTTACTTAAAATACCACCCTCTGGAGGTGCCGAGGATGCAAATTTTAACAGACAAGTTTAACAACCCAAAGAAGCTCAGTGTTGGCAACTGATGCTAGCATCCTGCTCATTTCATGCAATAACCAGCCCACTGCCCTGTGTTTGAAAGTGATGCAGCTTCTGTTATAGCAGAAGCCAGTCAAAGTCCTTCAGCTGCTTATTTCTGATGTTTGTGTGGAGGGTTAATCAGGAAGAGCATGTTTCTGTTGTCAATTTTGTGTTAACAGGCATAAGGTGCTGGTAACTGAGTCAGCAGAGCAGTGTTACCCTACATTCATCCAAAAGAGCACCCCTCACCATTGCAGAATCCCAGACTTCCTCCCGCTGTACTTCCTTTGACCCATCTCCCACTCTTCAGTGAGTACATCCACTTCTTCCCATCTTCCTGGCTCATCAGGTCTGGAGTTAATTTACAGATCATCAGATCTACGAAATGAATCTTAAAATCTCGCAGAGACATCCTGGGAAAAGAGTGCCAAGAGACATCTTGTCAGCAGTTTAGTTTAGTCCATATGGCTTATAAAAAGAAAAGGAAAGGGAGCAGGGAACTTCGAAGCCGCACCATTCTGTGCTGCATATGGCAAGGCTCATATTTTATTAGGCAGTAAAGAAGAGAGTGTCTGCTCCAACAGCAGCATCTAGCAGTAGCAAATGCAAGACTAAAGTTTCAGCAAAGGATAGCAGCACACATCAAAATAATATTGCCACCGCAGTGAAGTGACACGGACGACAACATTGCCACCTCGTGGCAGAAGCTGTGGAGAAACCACGACCAAACGTAACGCAAGCGAGCGCTTCCCAAAGCTATCTTAAAAATAGAAGGCAGGACAAAAGCTGGCCATGTCTCCAGCAGCTTTGGGAGACCTGGCAGTGTCCTGCTTCTCCCTCACTGCTGCCAATGAAGAACAGCACATCTCTTTCCTGTCAGCACAGCTACTGCTTCTCACATCCTCAAGCGGAAAAGGAGAGCAAGAGAGCAAGCATGGGCTGTTACAAACCAGACCCCGCATGCCTCGACCAAAGTGGCAATGTGCCACTTCAGACACGGATCCAGAGCTACTGGCAGAGAGAGAAGAGGCAGGACTGTGCCATTACCAGAATTCTCCATCCTCCTTCTTTTTCCTCAGCAAAATCTTCTCCTTTGGGCTCAGCAGCTCCCATTTGTAAGAGCTGAGGGCAAAAACATAGAATCACAGAATGGTTTGGGTTGGAAGGGACCTTAAAGATCATCCAGTTCCAACCCCCCTGCCATCAGCAGGGACACCTTCCACTAGACCAGGTTGCTCAAAGCCTCATCCAGCCTGGCCTTAAACACTTCCAGGGAGGGGGCATCCACAACTTCCTTGGGCAACCTGTTCCAGTGTCTGACCACCCTCACAGTGAAGAACTTCTTCCTAATATCTCATCTAAACCTCCCCTCTTTCAGTTTAAACCCATTTCCCCTTGTTTTGTCATTAATTGCCCTTATGAAAAGTCCTTCCCGAGCTTTCTTGTAGCCCCTTCAGGTACTGGAAGGCTGCTATAAGATCTCCCAAATGTGGCCCCAAATTCAAGGCAGAGGACACAGCCTTTCTCTGTAAAAAGAGACCAAACCCCTGTCCCCACATATCTCCATGTTTATCCCCCACTAAACACAGGCCCCTTAGGTGTTCAGTCACATGAGACTCTCCACAAGCACTCTGGATCCCACGAGATGTAGCTAAACAGCTCCAGTTTTCTCCAGCAGAAGCCAGAAATGCTCCATTTCCATCAGCCAGTCCATTCACTCACACATGCAGCTTCCAAGTACTTAAAATATAAAAATCTAGACCTGTTTTGTTGGTTCATTTTCTGTCAAAGGAGACATAATAGGACGAGTGTTTGGCATAATGAATGAATGACTAGGACAGCACAAGAGGCAGCTGGGAGTCATTTAAAAGGCAGGCCTACAGTATGTTGCTCATTATGCCCTTCAACAGGAACAGCTGGTGTGTTGTCATTATGTGACAGACACGCATCAGAGAAGTTACTGCTCTGCAGACAAGGTGAAAGTCACACACATTCCCAACACCTCCCTGTGCTCTTCCCTTCTCCCTACCCTCGAGCCTCAGGAAGCAGGGTCTGTGGAGGGAATGAAGTGAAGCTTGGAAGGAAAGAACATGCTTTGCTTCCAAAAGGAATAGGACACGAGTCTACAGTTGCCCATGGTCTAGAATACAAACCACTCTTTTCATGGATCCCAATAAAAAAATTCAGCAGATGCAAATATAGGGCCCATATGCCTCACTAGTTGCTTCCTCTGATTTCATACCCAATTTTAGTTCCCCAACTCCAACACTTTACAGCCCATGGAGGACTTTGCACAGTCCTACATGTGATAAAGGGCTGTGTGCCCTGAAACATGCTGCTGATTTAGAGCCTCCTGCACAGCTATCTGTCACTTTGTGTGCCATCCAGATGACAGCAACGTGGTCAGCATCTGATGTTCATATTATGTTTCCTCTGGCATTCAGTGAATGGAAAAGCAGCACTGAGCTTGTTGAAGCTACATGTGTGAAGTGAGCCCAACTACATAAGCACTATCTGCTGGAGAAACACAAATCTATCGAGTCATTGCTTTGACACCAGAGGGTTTGTGCAAGCAACTGTTACTTATCTTAATGCTGCTCTCAGCAATAACTGGTGCCTGAAGATGGCAGCATCTTTCCTCCTAGAAATCTTTCCTCCCACTCAAAATCAGACCTTCCCTTTTTCCATCATAGAATCATAGAATGGTTTGGGTTTGAAAGGACCTTAAAGATCATCTAGTTCCATCCCTCCTGCCATGAGGGGGGACACCAACCACTAGAACAGGTTGTTCAAAGCCTCATCCAACCTGGCCTTTTAAACTCACCTGTCACTCCAGTCTCCTTTCCATTCAATTTTTCCCCATGGATTTCTCAGTCTCACTAGGTTTTCTGGTCCATATTGACAGGTCACCTACAACAAACAATAACACTGTACTTACTAAGGTCTCAGCTGTTCTCATCTGGTTTATATCACTGTACTATGTCAGGTATTAACAAAGATTTTGTTTGTTCTCAGAGATGCCAGCAAGTATGATGATAAAAATCTATGAACATGCAACTCTGAATGCAGGCACAAAGAGATTAAGACGCTTTATCTCACTGTCTATAACTGAAACCAGACCTCACAGATTCATAATTTGGAGGCTTGACTGTAAATTCTTCTTCCTTTCCAACATCTGCTCATTTTCTGCTTATGTAGGGGCAGGACTGTATCACTGTGAAAGCCAAGTCCTACCCCAGTGCAATGGTACAGCACAATCCAGCCCATGGGGTGATCACAGAGATCAGTGCCTCTTGAACTGGGATGCCATGGTGGGAAAAGAGGGTGTCAGGCCAACTAGGGGCTTTGCTGGCAGCATACAGCAGAACAGCTGACTTCACATCAGCTCCACATGCTCATTCAGACCCTTACAGCCTCTTCCTGGCTCTTCATCCCATCAGAGGAGCCAGACTGACAGACATATCACTGATAAAGTCCACACCTAAAACCCTCCTGCTGTGTGTGGTACACATAGGCATGCATCATCTAGATCACGGTATCTCTTCCAGCTTTCCTAGTATCTCTTGCTAGAGGTACTGAACATGTTTTCATCCACACCTATATCACATGTCCAAAGCCCCATAAAGTCCTTTGCCACCCTTGTCAACCTTCTTTTGAGGCTGGACAATAGTCATCCATCAATCCAGGAGGATAAAGCTCGAGCTTTCTCTCACTCTTTGGGATCTATTATTTTACTGTCCCTTACCTCCAGACAAAATTTTTTAGGGGACTCCCAGTGATACTTCTGCAGATCAGTGGGGTCCACCTGGTACTCTCTGCACAGGAGCCCAGGTGGTTCCCTTACTTTAGCTTTGACTCACATTTCCACCTGCAGTTTTCCATGTTTTGGCCCTTGTATTCAATTCTATCTACTTCTCTATGGCCTCTCCTCTGACTTCAGAGGAAGGCTTTTTACCCCAAGTAGGTTTCAGCACAACCTCACAGCATCCCCACAGGCCAGACCTTTCATCATTAACAGCTAAGATGCATTCATAGGTGATGCTCGCAGCATGGGTTGAACCTATGACTGCAGTAAAAATTGCTGACATCCAAACAAACCTGGAAAGGGTTAGCCTTACCTTTCTAATACCAGTTACTGTGTAGGCATGGCCAGCAACAAGCCCATTCTTCAGGACCTTTACTGCCTGTATACAATGAAAAGAAACAAAAGGAAAATAAACTTTATATTCTACCCCTACTTACTCAGCAGACTCATACCAATACCAGAGACCTGGACCTGTGTAAGCAATGACTCTCAAAGCAAATGGAGAATGGTTTGAACTGGGAGGGACAGGGGAAAGTCTCAGCTCCTAACAGCCATATTTTGCAGTATGCTTGGAACTGGGAGGTTGATTAGGAATGTCCCTTCCTAAACTGTGGATCTTTGGCTAGAGACCATCTCACTTTTTAGAAGTCCAGGAAGTTAGGTTTTGATTTTCAGAATAGTAGTGTTTCCCACCAACTGAAGTTCTAGCGTAAGGCTTCAAGGCCAAGACTTGAATTCATGTTCTGAACTACACACCTCTCTATCTTAGCTATAAGCTTATTCCATGAGTGTCTGTGCCTTACTGCACCATCTGTAAAAATGGAAAATCTATTTAACAAAAATGGGAAAATGCAGTAGGTCCTTATTTAATAGAGGTTCTTCGATAGATAAACCAGTTCCTAAACATAACAACAGGGAGCTGAGAGCAGCAGGGAATCAATCTGTGCACAAACTTTAACCTTAAGAATGTGATTTCTACAGAAAGTCACGTGTGGCAGCTTTGGTACTTTGAGTCACCATGACTAGCTGAGCAGGGGGAACAAAGTCTGGAAAGGCTTTTAGCTGTGAAGCCATTTAATGTCACTCCAACTCTTACCCCTAAATGTGTCTGGCAGCCCATGAGAGATCTGCTGTAGGTTGCTCTTGTGAGGATATCCCACAGATCAGGAGGAGCTGCTGCAAGCTTGATCCTTATATTAACACCACCTGTAAAATCCACCAAGGCTTCTGAAACTTGCCCAATCTGCAGATCTTCATAGGAGCCGTAGAGTCTAGAAAAAAAGACATCAATGTATTCTTGGGGTTGTAGTCACAGACGATAGGTTGAGGAAGGCTGTAACTCATGTTTATTTTAGGGGAATCTTTCTCCTTTAGGAAGTGAGGAATCTAGCAAATTGCCTCCAAGATTGGCCATAGTCTGAAAGGGACTCTTCACTCACTATCATCCCTCACTGCACAGTAGTGAGAACACACCCATCACTACTTCTTTGATAACTCTGTCTTAGTAAACGTTGTCTGAATAGATCACCAGACACTGATACACTGATATGTGCCTTGAGAGGCACGTTGTGCCTTCAGAATTCAGTCTCCAATCTGATTTTCTTCACCACTGCAGAGCAAATTTCTTCACTCTTTCTGTTCTACAGATATCCCCAAATGGAAAAAAATGAACTTTCTCTCCTTTGTTGTCAACTTTTTCTCACTGTTAACTAGGATTTTTCCTTGTTCTGCAGAGATTATTTCAGACCAAGATTAACAGACTCCAATAGCTATGCCTTGTTGCTTTCTTCTTGGTCCTGATAAACCACTCTAGACAAAACACCCCAGAGAGAAGCCAGTATTCTCACCATGCCATGTGACTTGTTGAACATCTCAGCTTTTGGGGACACCAGGGCAGGAACTTCTCCCAAAACCAAAGCGCAATTCTTCAGCAGTCCCCCAAAGTGAAACTCATTGGAGGTTTCTCAAATCGATAATACATCAAAGGAGGCACCAGAAATCATTCACCTTTGAAACCTCTTATCTGTGGCCTTCCGCTCCTCTGCGGTATTTACAAGGAAGGCATCATCCTAACCAATACATTCCAAACAAGGATAACACTCAGAGGACAACCCCCAAGGATAGGCCTGTTTTCACACCTACTCTTAAACCCCTGGATTTAAACTCAAGGGCCTGGATTGATAACAACTACTGCAGTGGCAGCTTCTACTGTGTAATAGTAGAAAGATGAGAACAATTTACTACATTCCAAATGTGGCAAGGAGACGCATTTATAAACAAGAACACATTGCGTAGGCACCAACCAACATATTTTAGAGAGACTATTTGCATAACTTGGAATGAATCACTTACTTAGCATATGCCTTCTCCAGCAGGGCTCCCCAGAACACGTTCTTATAGACTGAGGAAACAAAGACAAGCTCTCCCGCCTCATTCACTGGCAGGCGATCATCAACCACCACGTCAACCCATTCACCAAAGTGCCAGAACTGTCAGGGGAAAGGAATGAGCTGATGTTTCCCTTGGAAGGGACCTCCCCTTGAAACAACAGCAAAGGCAAGATAGCTTAACTGTGGGCACAGGACAGCTGCCTTGGGAGGAGGGCTGCTTGGGTCAGTGGGATGTGCTGACCCACCCACAGAGCCAAATCCTCAGCCCCACCCCACCAGAGGAGAAAACAAATTATGTATCAGGTGTAAAAGGATTAAGCAGGGAAATTAGGCACAGCTGAGCTTTTGGGGAAGGAGTTCTGAACTGCAGGGTAGCAGAGCTGCATCCATAGCTGGGCAAAGGGGTAGGAGATTGGCACAAATGTGCTCAAGCCCTGCTGACTGTTTCCACTATGGAGGAAGGCTTTTGTCTGGATTAAAGTATGGGTAGGGCACAGCTGGAGAGAAGGGCCATGCAGAGGTATATCCTCAGACTGGCTTGCAGTTGATCCACTGCCTGCACTGCTTTGTGGGAGGGATGATGAGCTACCCTCAAGGCTGGGATACCCTCTGGCTGCTTGCCCCTGGCCAAGGGGAACCACGTACAAATTATCTAAGGGTGTGACACAAAACAGATGATTTCTGAAGACCTTCCCGTACTCTGGGGGAGTAGATGTACCCGGAAGTGGAAAATGCCGGCATATTTCCTCTCAAAGCTCTGGTTTTGTGGCACGACTGCAGCCAAGATGTCCTGGTGGAATGTCAGGGCTTCCAGGGCTGCCAGGAACCAGCAGTTCTCTGTGCCAAGACAAACAGACAGATGCAGTTGGCTGAAAAGCAAGAGTTGTGAGCCTAGTTCAGGAACACCACCAAGATCCTAGCAGAAGAGCTGTTGTGCTGATGTCTTTACAACTATAACAAATCATACACAGAAAATGAGATGATCCAGACGTGTGCTTTATTTAACCAAACCATGATTGGTTTACACTTGTTCTTTCATGATCTTTTCATTTGGATACTGTTTGGTTAAATAAGAAATTTAGCAAGAAATATCTCTCAATGGAAACATTACCTTTTTTACTGATGTTGCATGGTGTTTTTCTGTTCTCTGTAAAGGCACACTATTAAAAACCCCCAACTTTTCCCTTTTTCTTTGAAAACATTAACTTTTCAGAAAAGAAAAATAATTTCCAATGGATCATGCAAGACTGTACTTATCAGACTTTGTGTTTAAGGGCCTAAAGCACTTAAAAATTAATTTAGTCCTGCCCCTACCTGTTTTGTAGATTACAATATATCCTTTTACTTTAGGTACCATTGGTGTAAAAATGATTTTTCTAATGGCAAAGCTTAAAAAAGAACACACTCACACTAAGCCTTAGATACAAAGATAGTGAGCCTCAAATTTTCCTGCTTCTGTGATCTCTGTTCAGTTGTCAAACAGCAACGTTACAGACCAGTAAGGGCACAGGATCACTTCCTATTGCAGTACCAGCATGCACAGAAGCAACACAAAGAATGGCAATTTCAGCTTGTGGGGACACCCCTCACCTCTCACATCCCTCCTTGAAGCTTGCTAGGTTTTTTGCTGAGCCTATCCCACCTTAATGATTACTTAATCCACAGCATGCCAAGAGATAAGGATACACACATCTTCTGTTTCTATACCAAGTTTTATACAGTTAAAATTCCACACAAGATTTTATTGTGTATAAGAACACTTAGCTACTTATACAAAGGAGCTTCCTTACCCACCAAGCCTTGGCAGAGATCAAGTTGCTTTCTGTTTGCAGCATAAAATACAGGACTCCTGTGCAAAGCCTAGGAAGCACCCAACCACCAAAAAAAAAAAAAAAAAAAAAAAAAAAAAAAAAAAGAGGGAGAGAGTCAAGTCAGTAACACAAGCTACTTTAGCTTGAAGTCAAGGATTTTCTGTATGCAGAGTTGCAATTTCATAATATGATAAATCCAGCGACTTCCTAGTCTAGGAACCTCGTGGATATGTGACACAAAACACTCCCTCTGCCTGTCCAAAGCTCTCAAAATACTTAGAGTCCCTTTGTCCCAGCAGACATTGTTCTGGTTCAGGTAGAACTCCTGTGTTATCGTGTGCTCTGGGTACACAAGCCTGGGAACACATTTGTGCTTGGTCTACACTGAATTTGGTCTCTAACATAAGAAGTCACTGGTGCTCAGGTGCACAGCCATGGGTGTCCATGAACACTTCATTGAGAAGACAACCCGTTAGACATGCCAGCCCTGCTCTTCTGTAATTACTGACATGTTTCACCCAAAAGAGGCTACAATGGCAGAGCTTAACTGTTCAAACTTTCAGCTAACCTGGCTGACGTCTCCACAATGTGACTGACAATCGAGTTACAGACTAACTGACAGCTGCTGCAGAAGTTCCTGTTGCTGTGACAAGAGTGGGTGTTTGAATAACTGTTCAGAGAGAAATTATGTTGTTATTTTTTTCCTCTTAAAAGTGCCTCTGGGATTAAATTAATAACCTAAGTGTCAAACTTAATGTTTCACTCTAATGACCCACAAATTGCTCAAACTAATTTTCACACTGTTGGCTTCCCCTTTAGGCAGTAGCAGAGAAACAGCGAACCCTCAGAAGGCAGATACAGTAATTAGACCCCAACCCCTATCCTTGGTGAATCTGGGTGTTCAGTTTGCAGGCCATCAGTCACAGATGCACCAAGCTACAAGTCTGCAGGCTGAATGGCAGAATCTCAGCGCTTCCTCTGCAGCACAGGGACAGAAGGACACACAGCTTCCATCCTCAGAGAGCCTTTGCTGGGCTAAGTTTGGCCTTCAGAGCTAATGGCAGCCTTCTCCACAAGGCAGCTTTAGAGCAGCAGAACAGTGGACTGAGAGACAGAGGAGGGTTCAAGTCCATTCCAGTATCTCTGGGGTGGAAGGACACCTGAAAAGCTTCGTAGAGGCCAGGACTCATGTTGATGTTTCCCTCCCAAATACCTCTATGCTGATACAGCTGCCTCAGCCGTAGCGCCCAGCACAACCCAGCTCAGGCCCCTGAGGACTGCACTCTTCCTCCATCTGCAGATCCTGACTTAACACAAACCATCTGCAAGACCAAATCATGTACGAGACTGTGAGAACCAGAGCTGCTATTCCTAAGCTCTCCTGCTCACTTTGCAAAGGTGCTTTTACTTTCCCGGTGATTTTCATGAGTTTTGCAGAAACTTAGCCCTTCTGAGAAATTGGTTAAATCTGACAAAATATGTCAGCTAGAAAATAATTTAGCTAGAAGATGTTAATTCTGCTATTACCTGGCAGAATTCCCTTACAGACACGGTAACATGAGGAGTCAGTGCTACTGAAATTCTCAGATAATTCTAAACGTCGCTTTCAGGAAAATCTTATTGTCAATATGTTGCTCAGTGGTTCATTGAGAACCGAACTGCCCTTACTGGTAACAGACCAAAGCTAACAGGCCTTATCGAACTGTGCCAGGCCTCCTAGGCTTGTTATCTATTTGTTATGAGAATGTGCTCTGTGACCAGCGCTCAGTACCAGGTGTCTCTTGTTGTGATGTTCAGTTTAAGCGTCAGATACCAGCAAAGGCCTTGGAAATACCGGCACAAGTAGAAAACAGAGGTCTCAGAACTAACAACAACTCACTGAATGATGGTCAGTTACTGATTGTGGCAGAAGCTCAACCTTGAGAGCTGGGAAAAGACTTCTCTAAGTACAATAAAGACTAGACTAAACAGTTAAGAAGGAAAAAAAAACAAACCAGCACAGCAAGAGGATAAGGCACCTGCTGCTGAAAGTAGCAGCCTCCAGCATCACTACAGTGTGTGGTCCATGGGAGACGGGTTAAAAGCTAAGAACTGTCTAGAAACTCAGAAATCTTCTAAAAGGTCATGATCTTGAATTCTGGGGAGAGGGATCATCGCCATGAGAACTGTCATCATTGAATCATGGTGGCATCATCAGAGCTGTGAGCTCCAAGGACACCAGCTCCACTTGCTCCCTTTATCCGCTATCCCTGCCTGCTCTGAGCATTACTGGATATAAACTGAACGAGGCTGCTTATGATTTTGGGCAACAAATGCTTCAAAGGCAATTATGAAACTCCATGTAGCCCAGCTTCCGAAATGACAGCTGATACAATAAGTGTAATCTCTGGAGGCATTAAGGCACACTTAAATTAAAGTCTAAGAGTAGTCTGCTCAATGCTAACACTATTTGCTGGCTATCAGCTGTAATCATCCTCCTAGATGAGATTACTCACTGAAAGTCACTTACATGTGGCCTCTTCCACTGTAAATTTTGGGGCAGTTTCTTTAGCAGTGGTCCTGTTCCAATAGAGCTGATGTGGGCAGGGAAGTTGTCATCTGTGAACAGGCATTTGTTCCTCAAGCACGTCTCCAGCAAGGCCTGGTAGTTCTGCTGGATGGGTGGGGTGTGTTTTTGAAAGATACTCCTGCCTAAAGGCACAGGTGACTTCTTTTTTTTCAAGCATGGCAGAAAAGGCATGGCGATGTCCACAGTAACACCAGGTTAATTTTTTCCACTGAGGATTCTGCAGGGATCTCACCCTGCACAGTCCTGCTGGAAACTCCTGGTTTCTTGGAATGTGGTGTGTCTTCTCCAGAAGAATTCCTGATAATTAAAATAAGTGTAAAAAGTCAATTAAATAATGGCTTTTAAAATTTTATCCTTAGCCAGCAGGGTGGGGGTAGGGGGGGTGGCACTCCCAGGAGAGTGGGGACCCATCCAGTTCTAATCCAGCACCTATCATTGCATTTTCAAGGCTTTACATTTGCTGTAGATGTGAGTGAAATCAAAATGAATGACCCCACTGACTTTTACTGGGCCTTTGAAGCCGTACACACGGCTATTCTCTGACTCTCTCTGGACTATTTTAGGCTCTCCAGGATATTTTCATAACGTGCTGCAACATGAATGCCAGTCTTTATTCAATCATATTCTGGCATGTGGTTATTTCCCCTCCCAAAAAAAAGAAAAATAGCAAGATAAACCAAAAGCTAACAGAAAAATGGAATACATTAGGTGTCACAAAGCCATTACTCACAAGGCCCCAATGGTTATTTTGCCCTTTTTGCCTCATTTTGGAAAACAATACAATCTCCCCCAAGACATCACATTCCATCTTGCTGATTACCACAGATTCACACATGAAATTGCATGCTGAGATGTATTTTTTTCTTGTAACATCCAAGACAGATGTTTCTCATCCCCCCACTGAAAACAGCAGTTTTCACAGCCCTTTTTTAATATTAGCAGCTATGCTAAACATGAGCAGCCACCACCTTTTGCTGCAAGCGGTGGGCTCCTGGGAGAAATCATGATTAAAATCTCAGCAGGCAAGTTACACCCATCAGTGCTAACAAGGTGATCATGATCATAGCCTTCTCATTACAGTATGGACTGAAAAAATGAATCAGGCTACAAAGTTCAATAAATGGTTCACATGCCATAACGATACAGTATTTGGAAGGCTTCCTCACAGAAGAGGCTCTCTGAGACTTAAAAATCACTGCCCCAGGCACCCTAGGAAACTGGTCTCAGTTAGGAACCAGTTGATTGTTACTCCCACTGAAGTTGAAAGTCACCGGTGTTCCCTGTGAGAAACCAAACCACAGATTGTGCCATCCTCCCACACAAAGCTCTCATTTGTTATAAAACCACTCTACAACTGATCCACAAGGCTTGAGCCTCAAGGGCAACCAAGAGAAAATCTTCAAAATATAACCCTGGAAAGAAAAAATCCGTTTTCTGTTGTACAGTAGACATTTCAGACATGAAAAGGAATTTATGTGTCTAAGAACTTGCCTACTTTTTCTCCAGATGAAAAATATTGTCTCTCCCTCCAAAACTTGTCTTTTGACAGCCATTGACCTTCACGGCTACAACAACATGAGCAACAGACAGAAAGATAGATTTAAGAGAAAAACAAGAGGAAGAAAACAGCCTGGAGACTGTCTGCACTTTTATATAGACAGACAAAACGTGTATGAAGAAGAATTTCTCATTTTGCTGCTCCCCAGGAAAAGAAGTGGTGAGCAATTGACATACTTTGAGCTACGCTGAAGAACAAATACTTCAGACTTGATTTCTGGGTGTGCAGAGCATCCACAATGCCTGATAAAATCATTGTAAACCTTCACCAGTTCTCACCTCAGTCTGGCATTTATTTGAAAAAGAACTAAACTTTATAGATAGGCCTTGAAACCCAGAGATAGAATGAAAAAAAACCCCAATGCTTTCAAAAATGGAAGTTTAAATCACCTGAATATGTAGCCTTATTTTCAACAAACTCAGCCAGCAGCCTTGACTGTAACAGTGTGTGTTGAGAGTCAATGATGCAGCTACTTTCTGTGTTTTGAAAACCTCCCAGCTGATCATGCCTCTAGATGTATTGTTTTAAACTCTTTTCCAAATTACCTGGAAATCTTTGAACAAAAGAAGCAATGAAGCATTTTATACGTCATGAACAGTCACTGCTTAGACAGCTGCAAGGTGTTCCACCTCGTGTTTTAACCTTCTGCCTGCCGTCTGGCTGCAGTTGTGTATGAGCAGGCGCCAGATACAGCTGTATACGACCAGCCAAACTGTATCTGGAAATCACTTGTCCTCCACTCAGCCGTGTTACTGAACCAGACTGAACTGGAGTGTCCCACCGTATCTTCTGTCACGGGTGGAGCAGAGTGTGTGTATGTCCCTTCCAGCAATTAAAATTTCTAAGGGAAAGCAGCCAATTGTAGCAGAGGTTAAAAGCTTTAGATGGAAGCTGTGAACCAGTTAGTTGGATGGATTTGATTCTCTATTCTTTGCACGTTCCCCTAGTTAGTATGTTTGCCATTTGATGTAAGTCCTTCCACTACATGAGCATCCTATGATCTTCCCGGATCTTTCTCAACATCTTAGATGCCTCGTCCCTAAGTCTTAAAACAAGAATCTGAAGAATCCACAGAAAATCCTTCACTTTTAGTAAAAGTAATTGGACCATGAAAGAATTCTCTGAGAGCCTCTTACTCTCTCTACAAGAGGATTTATCTCAGGCAACACTGGGGCAGCGGGCAATTCAAGGGCTAAATCTGTAGCTGACAGTTCAGCCCAGCTCCTTTGATTTAATGAAGAAAAGCTATATCTGAGCTGAGGAGCCCCTCCTGATTGTGTGGAACAGAGCAAATGTTTGCATGAAAAATAATAAATTTTACGGTGATCAGAAAAAACGATGCAGGGCCATCTTTTACAACCATTCTCACAATACAGCAGAACATTAGCTCCAGAAATTAGTAGTCATTAGTCAAAATGGGAATGTGACTGTATTAGGCTTTGTTAATCTTTATTAGTCGCAAAACACAAAGTATGAAAACAGCACTTGCAGGTACAACCTCAAGTCTTTGATTAAACATAGTGGTGTATTTCAGAAATAAAAACTCAAAGCTGACTCCCACTCTACCTGTGGGCTTTTTAGAAAACAGAAATATCCTGAAAAGAAGCACTGAACTATGTTTTCTCACAATATGAATGAATGTAGAGACAGGTGGGGGACCTTGCCCTGAATTTCCTTAGATTATTGGCCCAAAAGCTGATTAACACCTTCTGGTGCTGAGATTTTCAAGGCCAAGCAGTGAACCTGCCCCAGAGCCTCCCACTGATGTTAACAAAAAGTCTGTAGCAAAAATACATGGATGGCTTTCAAAACTTCAAGCAATACCTCTCTGAGCAAAGATTCATTTTAAAAGACTCTGGCTGAGAATTTAAAATAAATATTCTTTGCTGTGTAAATTGTCCAAGCTACATCAAAATCCATGGAAATAAGAAAACCCCATTTACTCAAGATCTGTCCTTTACCACTTAAGGTTACAACATCATTAGAGATTGTGGCTGCCCACAACTCCCACTAAAGTCAGATGAAACTTTAGATCTCTGCAAAATACTTTGCGATCGAGTATCAGCTAAACCACCCCTACACAGCAAAACTGAGAGAACAAGGGTGCACAAAATCTGGGTTAGCTAAAACACCAGCCTGTGTTCCCAACCATTTGGCAGGCAGAAGCTTTGGAGCTGTGACATGCAGGGCAGCTGATGTGGCTTTACATCACACCCCTTCTTCTCATGTTTGCTGATAGGAACTTTCTGCCTTTCCCTTCAACACTTCCAGAGACAAGTACAGCAGCAGCTGCTGCATTCAGCATGGCCAGCAGCATCGTGTAACTAATACACCCATTTGATCCTAGAGGAGAGCTTCACCTCAGCACCATGCTGTGGTGACAGTTTTACTCCTTTCAAACCCCTGGAAAATCCTAACTGTGCTGGCCACAGACAACTGCTGAATACCAGCACGAAATCCCTCTACGTAACACTTGGCATTTGATGTCCTACCTTCTCCAGGTGTGTCCCTCACAGCGAAGGATAATTGTTCCACTGGCAGTGATGACTGCTGCTTATAAATAGTACGTATGTTATCTCTACTGGTGTGCGTACTGATGTGCACGCGTGCGTGTGTGTGTATATATATATATGTCTTGCCTACGTAACCCCAAGAGCTAGTCCTAACCTATCAAGCACTGTAGTAGAAGCAGGAGGCGGGGAAAAAAAAGGATATTGAGTAATGCTAGAAAATTTCTGAAGGGCCCAATGCAAAATATTCCACAGAAGACATGAAAGAACAGGTCAGCCCATCGTGCAGACTACCGTTTGACTCACCCATCGCTTCAGTGGACAGCAGCTTCCTTGTTTAGTTAGCCATTTGATTATTCAAGGCACAAAACTCCAGGTCTCCATATATCACTGACAAGGCAGAACAGGAAGATGCATTCAGCTGTGTCTTAACACATTTAAACAGGATTTATGCTTTCAGGTAAGAAAAAGCTCAGAAAGGAAATACCCTGCAAACCCCCACATTTTCTCAGAACAGTTGGGGCTACGACAGTCTCTCCACTTTGTCAGTAACTACATCGTAACAATTTCTAAAAAAGAACATTTATGTAAGTTCGAGGGAAGTATACGTCCTATGACAGAGACAGTCAAAACCATCCAGGAGTTATGGGAGAAATCTCCAAGCTTCTGCACTGCAAAGATGGCGAAGGGCTCAGAGGATTTTTCTTTCCCGCACTATTACAAGCATCACGGGGTCAGGTCCCCTATGAGCAACACAACGTGCTCTCTTTGCCATACAAACTTGAGGAGTGAACTCTCTGGAGGCAAGCATGCTTCCCACTCATTATATATACACTATCCAACTCCACATTCTCCATTTTTGGTGGCATTTCTGGGTACCAGCACCTTGTTCCACTCCACGCAATGAGGGGATAGAAGCAGCATGGTGAGGGCAGGGAAAAGGACAGCATGTGCGTACCAACCCATGTAAGAACAATGGTAGGAGAAACCTAATGGGAGATATTTCAGAGGAATATGGAGGAGCTGCGAGGGCAGGAGAAGAAGGCAGAGCTGTAAAGGCAAAGCAATGAGTGAGGAAAGAGCTGGACTACCTTGGAGCCTATTTTATTCCTAGGCCACATGGGGACAGCAGGAGGTCAAGAAGTTTGATCTAGCTGAACCAGAGGAAACCCTCCTTCCCGTACTTACCAAACTGGTGTATTTGGTTTAATTCTGGGGGCCAGCTGTGCCTTCCTTTCCCCTTATCCCTTCCCCACAAACCCGGCTATTCCCTGTTGAACCCATCACTACCTGAACTTTTGACACTATTTGGGTTTCTTACTTGGTAATGAACAAACAGTGACAGTAACTGCACTGGCAGGAAGCTAATTTTACTGAACTACACTGCTCCCACAAGGTTCTTCAAACTGTCAGAATTCTACATTACCAACTGAGTCACCACCTCTCTTCATACTCAGTGACTTGCTAATGTCCCCAGCCTCAGACAATCTTTTGTAGGAAGTAAACCTGTCCAAACTAAGGCAGGAGATAAGCAAACACACACGTCGACGTGACGTGATTTCACATGAAATGAGTTTCAGTGATACAATAGTGTGTTTCACCCCCAAAACTCACGTTTCATTTTGAATGCAAATACTAAGTGACTTAGTCCAGCCCCATTCACTCCCAGAAAAGTGGAAGTGAACCTTCTCCGGCAAAGTCAGTCTCTCCCGGTCAAGGTAAGCGTCCAGCTATGTGATTGCCAGCCAGGTTACAATAGCAGGGACACGACTGAACAACTACAGATCTAAAAGTTTAATCCATCACGGTTTGAGACAAAAAGGCAAATTCTGTAGTACAGGGCAGTAGCAAACCCTCATCAGTATCAGATATGGATATGTCCTCAGCACTGTGCAGGGCATTCAAGAGAGAGCTTTTCAATTTGAACAGCTCATAAACTATCAAGAAAAACAGTCCTTCTTCCAGCAGTGACATTTTAAATGTAAAATCATCATTTGGAAAAAAAAAAAAGATTTAATTGGTTTTGTTCTTTTTCTGCTTTCAAAATTTAATTATTTTTTTAATTGCCTAAAGATTGCACTGTAAGACCAGTCTGTCCAACAGAAAACTATCCATTAAAAAAATGTTGTTTAAGAAACGAAAAGGAATAAACAATGAAAACAGATAAAAATTCTCAGTTCAGAATCTGGCAAAAAAACTCCCAAATTACACCCTAAACGTCCTTTCCTAATTTTACTTCCCTTTGTTTTTGACAAGCTCTACACTTCAAGGTAAGGAGAGTCCTTGAGGAAGTCAGTCTTACAGAAAGAAATGGCCAAGAAAACAGTGGGGGGAAAAAAATTGTGCAATGTTTTTGAGTCACCGAAAGAAAGTCTATAAAAACTGTTAAAGTTTGGTTGTGATCTGCCCCAGTGATGAAGAATCCAAAGGAAAGGGACTCTCTTCATACAAGGTGAGGAAATGGTTTTTTGGCCATTTAGCCATCGGGTGTACAAATTTATGATTACTGCAACTTAATGATTAATATATATCTTCTTCTTGTAAGCGTGGGACAAGCGTCCCTCTGCCATACCTGGAGCAGTCAGCTCCTGCAGCTCGCACAACAGAAACCTCGCTTTCCTCCCCCATTCATTGCAGTCAGGAAGGGCATCAAGGTGGCCTGGGGAGATTTACAATCAAAGGCTTCCTGGCCTGACCTTTACTCAGCTCTGAGGACATCACAAGCAAGCACCAAAGACACTCCATATATAGCTGTAGAAATACCAGAATGGCGTCAGGGGAGCACAGCCCTTAAATGGCAGAACTATCTAGAAGATGAAAGCGATATTTTTCCTACAAAATGAGGAATTCTTGCCAAAATGTGTTGATTTCTACAAGGCCTTTCAGTTTCAGGAGTTTTCACGGAAAGGAGTCATCAAATTCTTGAAGCCAAAAATCTCTATTTATAAAACTAAAGAAACGAGGGAAATTAGTCTTGAGGAGGTTTCAAAACATTAATTCCACTTTCAGACTAGCTTTAGGCATTGGCAAGAAAGCAGAGAAGCCTGACCTCCAGAAAACACAGGCAGCTTTGCTGTTTTCTTCCAGAAAAAGAAAACCAGTCCCTAGAGCCATCGCTTGCACCTCGCGGGTCAGACCGTGCCGCAGAGCGTACCCGAGCGTGGGCTCACACAACCAGAGCAGCCAGGAAAACACAACCAGATACATACAAAGGGACCCAAATTGTTGTCCAGGCACAGGGGGACACATGTGTCTCCCAGTGTCACCCCCCAGCCATGAAAAACAAGCGCTTTTAATGCCCCATCGCCTCTGCTTACGCAAGCGCTGGGCTCCTCCCGTCCTCAAATGTCTGGGAAAGGGCAGGAGCCTGCCCCATGGCAGGACCGCTTCCAAAACTGCCTCTTGCCACATTTCTCAGACCCGCTGGAGAAACTCAAGTGAAAAAGCTGTTTGGAGATATTTTAGGATAAATCCCCTTCTCCATCCCAGCTGCTCAGCAGTGAGGAGAGCCTGGCAGCTATGGCTGAGGGCTGGCCCTGGGGACACGCTGAGCCATGGGCTGCCGCTGGGAAATCCAGGCAGGTTTCAGCCCCAGTGCTGCAGCCTGCGCTCGGCAGCTGTCCCGTCAGCCCTAATTGATGGAGGAATAAAGAAGTGGAGACGGCGGGTAATTGTCCTGTCT
>NW_010305156.1:3051-12898 GCF_000700745.2 Antrostomus carolinensis | reverse complement strand
AAACTTAAAGCTTAACTTACAGGTGAAACTGATAACCAGGTCTGCTAAACCCTTCAGATTTTGTCTTTAACCTCTAGAGAAACCTCAGGTTAACACAGAATAGATTTGTCCTGACAGAAGTTAAGATTTTTTCTTTCAGGAGTAACCTCTGTTAATTCACAAATTTAAATCACATATAGGGCAGACCTGTAGGACCTGTAGGAGGATTTGCACTTACAAAGGATATGTTAATTCTAGGGGTTTTGGCATTAATAGCACCATCTTTTCACAGATTCAGCTGGCTTTTGCCAAGTGTGCTGAAGACATCAAAGCTGCCCATGAGCAAACCGGGAGGGAGCAGGCTCCCTTAGAATGGACGGGCAGCGCGCTGGGCCATGTGGCTCTGTTGTTTTCCAGGGCTGGGAGGACCCAGGATGCTTGGTAGGTGTGTGGCTGTCACGAGCTCTTGGCTTGCTGACACTTACCTCAAGGCTTAATCACAAAAATCAGAAGTTAATGACAGATTGCCTTGGAATGCTGGTGCGAGGGGATAAATCCTGCTGGGAACGTGATGGGTTTTATCTTAATTTGTTGTTCACCCTCAACACCAAGTTGCAGTTGTCCATCTTAAAAATAGTTTAGAAGTTAATGTAGCAGCTGGCTTAGAGCATCGTATAGCTGCTTCTGGCAAGGTAGGGTTTGATGATGGCTTCACTGAGCGCTGCTGATTTCCTACAGCTTCCCATTCTCCCATTTTTAGAATGCTTTGGAATTCAGATTGCTGAGGAGATTTTATTAAGAGTTTAATTAAACTTTTAATTAGAATTAACACTAATTAAAAATCTAAATAGAATATTTTTAGAACTCTCCAGAAGCTAGAATTTACTGTCCCGTATGCTTTCAACTTGAAACACTGGTTAAAATAATTAGCTTGCAGTTTAAGGTTCTGAGCTGTTTTCTGTTAAATACAGATGCTCTCTTTGCACTGATTCATTTGAAACAAAGAAGTGGCAAGTACCCTTCTAAAAATATGTCATATTTTAAAGTAAACTTGCCACCAGCTACACTTTTTAATTTTTTTCTGCATTAGTTAAGATATTCTGTGTTAAAGTAATCAGTGATGTTAGGTGGTACACATTGCACGTGCAAGAGTACAGCATGGGATCTGTTTCAGATCTGTGGGGAAGATCATTTCATGAAGTTGAGCTTGCCTGTGTTTCAGTGTGGGCTTAACCAAGAGATTTAATACCTGCCTGTTCCTGTGTTTTGTGGTGGGGTTTTTTTTTAATTATTATTATTATTTTATTTTGAACAGGAATATGATGGAGCGTTTCCAGCAGATCAATAGGATTCCCACGTGAGTATTTCTAGGTTCTGACTTCAGGTACTGACCCTCCCCCTTGGCTGTGATCTTGCATTTCTGTTAGAACCAACAACAGCAGCCCTTACTGTTCTTCCAAAGCACGAGCGTGTGTGTCTGTCCCTGTGAGCATGAGTGTTTGTTTATCCACCTGATAAGTTCCAAGACTTTTCTGTCTCAAAAAAATGTTAAAAATGCAAAGTTGGCAGGGTTTTGAGTGGTTGATCCTTGAGATGTTGTAGAATGAAGCTCTGGGAGATGGAGAACAGTGCCACTGATTAACTTGCCATTAGAAATCAGTCTTAAGCAGGACTCTTGAGAACATTTCATTTCCCACGTGCTCAAAAAAATTGTAATTCGCTCTTAACCAAGCATAGGTGTTCAGAGGTGTCTGGATTTCTGGAGATGGGTTTATCAAGTCAAATCCTAAATGTTCTGTGGTACCCTACAACATTTAGCTTTTCTCAGGATTTTGGAGGAGAAAAATCTGTTTGAAGGAATATTCTAAGGAATAGTAATGCATTTAAAAACAATCAATCAACTCAAACAACTGCTTCATGCTCACCTTAAGCATTTAACACCTTAAATGTGATGTTGGAGATGGGAATTTCACCGAGGTGCAGGATGTTCTCTGTGGCTGCCTGCACCTCGAGGGTGTGCGGTACCAAAGCCCGCTGTTGGTGGCACTCTGCGCTTGCCCTGTTCTGCAGCCTGCTGCTGCCATGGCCCAAGGGAGCTGTGACGCTGCCAAGCCCTGTCAGAGCTCCTGTCCCAACCTGGGGAATCAGGAAAGGGAAGAATTCTCCTTTTGAAATTATGGTGTAGCTGATGGTTCGTGGATGCCATGGATTATGAACGTGAAGGGAAAGAAAGTAGTTTCCCTGCTAATTACCAAATGGATCTGAGGCTCTTCTGATCCCCTTCCTTCCTTCTCTGCCAAGCTCCCTGCAGCACCAGCTGCACACACTTTGTTTCACTGCCTGAAGGCAAGAGACGTGTCTCCAGCAGCCATGGAAGGTGACAAAGGAGCAGAGCCAACACTTTGACATGAAATGGAGCTGGCAGAGCAGAGCTGTCAGCAGCTCCCAGTGCCCACCACAGCCCCTGGCAGTCAGACACGTGCCTTTAAGTGCTGTCACACTCTTCCTTCACCACTGCCAGCCACGTAAAAGAGGGCGAGGGCCTGGTCTGGGGACTGTAAAGAGGGGAAGGTTATTTAGGCTGCTGCTAAGCTGGGGTCCTTGTCCTGAGCAGTGAGCTGCTGCCCTGTTTTTGTGCAAGAAGTATTGCTCTCTGCTAGGACAGGTGTTCCCAAGCGCACCACATTGGTATGGGGTGAAACTCCTGGCAGGAGCAGAATCGGGCTGGCTGAGTGAACTGAGTATCTGGCACCTTCTGGCCCTCTCTGAAGCATCTGCTGTAAGTTAATGGCCACCTCACCTGGGGCCCCGTGAACAGTCACTCTTGGCCTTTGCTTTTGCAGTGAGCAGGTGATGGATGAGTTCTTGAACTGTGCTAAACAAACCAATTGCCCAGATGAGGCAATTAAGCTGGTAAAGCTGGCGGCATCCCTGGGTCTTCCTTCATCTGAAAAGCTTAAAAGTAGAACGGAGAAGGAATTTGAACTCTCTGAAAAGCAGAGGTAAGTTGGAGTACTTTGTGTTAGTGCTGAAGGGGGGGGGAGTACATTGTGTTAGTGCTGAAGGGGGGGACAGGGTGTTGAAGGGGCGATTCCTGTGGAAAGGCTTCTCTGCCAAGGTGGTGGCAAACTGGGTTGAGGATGATGTGCCTTTGTGTTGACTCTGATTGATTCACACCCCCAAAATGGCCCCTCAGTTTTGACCCCATGCTGTATCCATCCCACCTCGGAGGGAATGTAACTTTCCATGATGGGCTTAGCCTTATCCACCACTCCGATCTGCTGTCACCTTTCTTTCCCAGAATCTTTTCCTAGCCGGGGTTGGCCACCTAGAAGACACTAATTGCAGGCTGGTAAAAGCAGGGATGTGGTACAGGATGGCCCTGCACGTGTCCTGAGGCTCATGGTCAACCTTCAGTACACTTGACCATCCACCATGGCTCGTTGCTGAGCTGATGCAGCCAAGCTCGGATGATGGCCTTTGATTTGAGGGACCACAGTTTGGAGCCAGTGGTCTGGTCCAAGGCAGTGAATAACTAGAAGGCCTTCCCTTGACAGCTGGCCCACCACCTCCTGGGTAACTGAAGTCGATTGGTTTTTCCAAAAGGAGGTGGGTGTGCTTCCACCAAATGCGAGATGGACCTGTCCTGTGAGGATAATCAGCACCAGACAGCCCATCATGTTCTCTCTGGAGGGGTTTTATACCGTGTTTTAGATCTCTTGTCAAGCAAAAGTCACAACAGGTGACTGATTACTGGACTGTTTTACATTTGCAGGAAGACTTTGGAGAGTATCAAGTCAGACAGTGACAGCAGCGATAGCGACAGTGACAGCGACAGTGACCGTGACTAGCTGTGCCTCTGTCCTTCCCCTCGGGAAAACTGGGAGCAACCGCTGCCTTGATACCAGGAGGCTTCTGTGAGAAGTGGAATCACCGAAGGGACAGCTTCTGGGAGGTGCTGCAGCACTGCAGAGTGCTCCAGAGCATTCTGATATGGGAGCTGCTTGGCAAGAGTATGTTGTCCTTGTTGGAGCAACCTGGAAGCCGTCCCATTTAACGTTCCTGGGAACTTCAAACACAGCGTGGGCTACACCAACACAGGTACTGGAGGCTGCAGTGAGAGGAGTGCTGCTTCCCAGAGCCTGCTCAGCAGGTACAAGACTTGGACAGCTTGAGCAGGACTTCTCTTGGACTTCCTGTGACTTAAACCTGCACTGGATTTAATCCCTTTCCATTTAACTTTAATGTAAACTACTTAAATATCAAGTTTACCCTGTATGTAAACACTGTCAGTAATGCAGCACTCAGCACCTGTGGTGTTAGTCCTCATGGGTTATTTTGGTGTTTTGGGACAGGCTTTGGACTGTGGATGTTAAAAAGCTACAGTACAGCGGGAGACTGCATCTAATAAATGGCTGATATTAACCACGGCTGCATTCTGATAATCCCTGAACAAAACCTCTTGATTACAGTGTTGTGGCTGCTCTGTGAGAGAGCAAGTGAAGTTCACACAGAACACAGCAAGAAAGCTGACGAGTGACTGGGAAGGCGGATAACTGCGCTGTTCCCTTCCCTGCCTTGCACTTAACTGGCCCTCACACCAGCCTGCTGCTGCTCCCAGCTTGTAGAGGAAGCTTGAAGGGTTTTTGAGGTAGTTATCCTGAAATGGCAAAGAATGGCCTTGTTCCTGAGAGGATTAACCCATATTCCAGTGAAAAGCAGTTAACATGATTCTCTTTCTTTGTGAAAAATAAAACCTTGATGTGCGTGTGATGCTGCAGGACAGGAGAACTTCAGCAGCAGAAAGCAGCTTCAGGATAATTCAAGAGTTCAGGAAACAGCAGCTGCTAGAGGTGAAACAAACTACAGCTGGGAGGCTAAAAGTGAAACATTCCTCAGTAATCCAGCAGTAAAGCTGTCTGAAGGCAAGGTTTGCTCCAGGAGTGTGTGACTAGTAGATCCAGGATAAAGGGCTTGATGGGTGGTGATACGGTCTTTGCTTTATTGGACCAACAATTTCAAACTGGATCAGCAAGGAGACAAAGCCACAGTTACTCATTTCAGTTGGATCAATCTGTCTTCAGAGATGGTAAGAATTAAAGGCAAGGTAAGAGAAGGAAGAAGCTTGGTCTTTGTGTGAGCTCTCCTGGCTTCTAGATAGAAATACCTGATCTTCTAAAGCTACAGCAGAGCAGGTCTGCCAAGAAGCAGCATGCAGGGGAAGGAGTCCACCAGAGCATGTGCTCTGATACCAGCTTAAGTTATATCTACATAAACCTGTCCTCAGACATGGGTATTTTTACAGCTGTACAAATTAATTAGCCACATTGATCACATCAAGGAATTCTTGCTCCCTGAAAGGAGTAAACCAGAGGTAAGTAAGTATTAACTTCTTCAGATCCCAGAGAAAGGCTGTTCTCTTACTGCCCAGCTGTATTTGATGTTTAAACAGGAGACTGAACAGCAGGAAAAAGTGGTTGAAGTCTTGTTTTTATTCAGCTGACAAAGTGGCAAATCATTAATGGCAGGTTACAAACATTATTTTGGTTGGATCACAAGCCAGCTTGGTAAGATGGGGAAACAAAATTCTTACACAAATTGTAAAGTAGCTTCCTGAAGTCGGTTCAATACAAATACAACAGGTGGTGAAGTTAAATACAGTGCAAGGAAACAAGACCGTACCCGTGCTTTGATGTAACGCTTCCAGCCCCTGCCAACAGCCTGGTTTGCCACCCGTGGGGCATGGTGGGGTTTCTTTCCAACACAAACAATCACTGAACAGCCTCCGAAGCTACAACCCTACTCACTGCACTTGCGTTGTCCCCAACCCCACGGCGCTGGCGTACGCTGTCAGGATATCCACTATTTGTTTTGTTTCTAGGGTCATTCGCGCTTCGGTCAGCCAGTCGTGTGCCACTCTCCTCGATTCTCCTCTTAACTGGTTGACAAATTTAGCTGCCAGCTCCAGATCTCCGTGTTCAATGCAGTAAGAAGCGTAAGACAGTAATTTAAACGTATCGAGGTCGTCGGGGCTGAGCTCAGCAGGCGGCTTCAGCTGTTGAGGGTGAAAGACGAGCAGCGACTGCAGGTAAGACAGGAAGTACTGGTACAAGCTGTTTCTGGTTTCATCGATCATCGCCACCCTTTTGGCCAGTTTTTGGACTGTGTAGAAACGTGCTCGGAGAGCCTCCTCGCTGTACACTCCCCGCGTCAGGGACTCCTGCGGGAGAGCTGCTGTTAAGGCTTCTGTAAACGCGTTGTCAGAACAACTGGCTTTGATGGCCTTCACCGCGCTCGCCAGCGGTTGGGTGGGACTGTCGCCAGAGGCTGTTTTCATGCAGTATTTGAGTGCTTCAACAGAAAGCCACAGCTGATGGGCCTTTCTGGCTTCCTCTTCTGCTACTGCGTGACCTGAAAAATAAGCCAAGAAGGGGACTTGTAAGTATGGGAAGAGTTTTGAACACAAGCAACAAAAAGCCATCCCTCAAAACACTGGCAGCTGCCCCCTCAGCACGTGAGCCGAAAGCAAGTCTGTTCTGCAGTTCAGGCTCAGAACGAGACGACAGCTTTGGACCCGTGCAGCTGGGATGTGCTGGGTGCTCAGCAGTGTGGCAAACCCAGGCCCACGAGCCATGTGCCTAAACCTGGGATTAGGCACCCAGGCACCCGTCAGAACTTCAGTCCTTAAAGAAATGTGATTTCAGTGCTCACTCTCGACTGCTTGCTCGATTCCTTTCAGCCTGGCGTAGGCAGTGTTGATATCCAACGTGAAGTTGTCGAGCTGTTCCTGAGTAAGGCGTCTGAATTGCATTTCTTGTTCACTGAGTTTCTCTGATAAGTTCTGAAACAGTGAGAGACAAAACAGCTGCTCCTGGTCTGATAAATTATGTTTTAACTTATTTTTAAAGTATGTTTCTATAAATCTTGTTCTTGCTAGGAATAGCACGTATAGTAAATACAATGTACTAGTAAGAAGCCTTATTAGGGTGAAATTAACAAGTTACTGCATTTGTAATTATCAAAATTCTCACCTATAGCAAAAGCTTTTAAGACAAGTCAGTAAAACCTACATGTTCAGGCACTTTATTACATCTCTGAGATGAGCAGGCTTCCCTCCCCAGCCCGCATTTCAGTCTTCTGGAAGGTGGCTCAGGAGTCTCGTCCTGTGAAGCTGTGCTCTGCAAGGGTTCAAATATCCCCCTAATTCCCTTGGGGACTCACTCTGCTCTCTTACCTGCTCAAATTCCACCTTTAGCTCCTGTTCCTGGATCTTCAGCACGTCTCTCAGATGGTCTGTGTGGGCAGCAGCCTGCCGCCGGAGCTGGGTCCTCATTTCGCTCTCCATCACCTCTCGGACTTCTTCAACCTGTACACACGTGAGCGGTTGTCACTACAATGCTACTTCTGTTTGTCACACACTATGGTTATATCATCCATCAGTGACTGCCTCGGGTACATTTAATAAAAGTGGAGTTGACAGAGCCCATGTTTCATCTTAGAAAGCTGTCAAGGTCCTTTTTTATAGCTGAACCTCTTCCTAAAGATGTCAAAGATCAGCTTCACCATCCACAGTGCCTGTGGTTATACTCACCAGGCACTCAGTGCAGTTACCAAAATACTGTATAAAAGATACACTAACATGACAAACTCAACACTCTGGGGTTTATAAACCAACTTCCAAACAAAAACTACTTTACCTTTTCCCTGTGTGCTGTAATACTGACTGATTTGGACACAGTTTAATAAAATGGTAACAGCCCTTTTACCTGATCTTGTGTAAAACAGCTACTTTAGAGAGCGTGGGTTAGCACAAGGGCCATGGTGCAGGTTTATTTAGGTGCAGGCTTATTTAGGAGCAGTTGAACAGTTTTTTGTTTGTTTGGATTTTGAGGGGAGTTTTTGTTGGTGTATTTTATTATTTTTTTTTAAATAAGGATTGTGTCATTTCCAACCTTCCATTAAATGCCAAGATGACAGTTCAGGCAACTTTTAAAGAGCTCTAAATTAATCTCTGTTACTGCAATGCTTTGAAGCAACAGGCTACAAGTAAAATACCTTGTTTCCATTGTGTCAATACAAGTTTTTCAACTAACAGCCAATGTTTAATCTTATTTTCAGAGGCATGGATGTGAAAACAGCACAAGTATTTGGCACAAGTGTCAGCCTGCAATATGGTACCTCAAAACATAAAACCTCCAGCACCCAGATTCCTGTTTGTAAGTTGTACTTCCTTCATGTACAAAACAACATTAAAATTCTGAGTTTGCATAGTTCTTTTGAAAGAAATCAAATCCCAAACCACTGGCAAAGAATGGAAGGACATGGAGATAGCTCCTGGAAGTTAATAACAAAACAAGGGGAAATGGGTTTAAACTGAAAGAGGGGAGGTTTAGATTAGATATTAGGAAGAAGTTCTTCACTGTGAGGGTGGTCAGACACTGGCCCAGGTTGCCCAAGGAAGTTGTGGCTGCTCCTCCCTGGAAGTGTTTAAGGTCAGGCTGGATGAGGCTTTGAGCAACCTGGTCTAGTGGAAGGTGTCCCTGCTGATG
Source organism: Antrostomus carolinensis (assembly GCF_000700745.2). Taxonomy (NCBI): domain Eukaryota; kingdom Metazoa; phylum Chordata; class Aves; order Caprimulgiformes; family Caprimulgidae; genus Antrostomus; species Antrostomus carolinensis. The sequence goes on along the minus strand of NW_010305156.1, from coordinate 4,370 downwards.
GCAGGGGGGTTGGAACTGGATGATCTTGAAGGTTCCTTCCAACCCAAACCATTCTATGATTCTATGAAACAGGATGGAGGGACGACATAGCCCTGAGGTGGTCATACTGGGTCAGATCAAACGCTTGTTTTGAGCCAGCAGACAGGAACACGAAGCTGTCAGGCCCTGTTGCACTGTGTGATTTTACCATTCTAATTTTGCAGCAGTTTCCTTGATCAACTTTCCGTGCTTAGCCTGGAGGGTCACCCTATCTCTCAGAACATCCTGGTTGCTCTTCTGGACACCTCCTCTAGCTCTTCTATATCCTTTTCCGAGCCAGAGATCCAAACAGGAGTGTTTGTTACACCACTTTACCTTCTTCTCCTGTTCCATTTCAATTTCACTTTTGTGACGTTCCAGAGCTTTGGCCACGGCTGCCTCAAATGCTTTTTTATCTTCAAGTTTCTGCTTCTCCAGGGCTGACTCGATGTGTTGCTGTTCCCTCACTCGCTGCTCCGCCAGCTCCTTGTTCAACTGGTCGATGCGACGATGGGCGTGTGCAATGAGAGAATTTAAGTCGTCCGTCGATAACTGGCCAGCTAAAGAAAACACAGGGGTGTTAGGAGGGTCTGTGGGGACACTCCCACCACGGTGCTTGCCCACCTCCCATTCCAGCACTCTAAGGCTTCCTGTGGTTGCCCAGCAAGCGTGTTTTATGAAAAGTTTCTGACCTGTACTCATGCCCATCCCATATCACTTTCTGAGCCACACCTGTGGGCAAGTACTTTCTATCTAGGAGAGAAATTATCTTAGTTTCCTTGAAGCTGATTCACAGCTATTATTTACACTCCCATATCCATATCACACTCAACTAGAGGACACTGTGGACAGCTCTGTACATTTCTTGGTCTTTATACCACCATGTATCTTCTTCCCCTGTGACAACACATAGAGCAGCAGGACATGTGAAACCTGGTGCTGACTGATACCTCCAGCTGGGTACAAGCTTATGGAAATCTGATCCTGAAAACACTGAAGTCATTGTGACGGACAGCCAGAATTACGTTCTCTCTTCAACAGTCCTCCAGACCAACTGTTTGCAATCAAATTTCTTACCCTAATTTGTACCTTTCATGGTTTGGCTACTCCAAGAGCAGCATCTCTGTCTGCCAAGGGGTTTCCTATCTTTCTGCTGGGAGAGGAGGAGGACACAAGATACACCTACAACATTTGGTGACCTGAGAATTGCACAGGCTCTGTAAAATGCTGCAGCTCATTTTGCACTGGCTGTCAGCTAAATTGCCTGTGTGGAAAACCAGAGAGTACCGGGGAAGGCATTC
>NW_010305156.1:0-3019 GCF_000700745.2 Antrostomus carolinensis | reverse complement strand
AGCAAGTGAAATTCCACAGTCCTTCAGCCATCCTGCTGGTGAGTGCTGGAGAAAGGACTGGGTGGAGCAGGGAAGCTGAACAGCACCACTAAGCTCAGCTGTTGAACTGAACGCTGTCACAAACAGAACGGGGTTTTACTGCACCCCAGTTGTAAATTACATTTCTTTGATCAAAAGGGAAAAAATAATCAACCTCAGAATCAAAGAGTTAATCAACATTTCTAAAATCAATTGTGAAGATTAAGTTCAGAGAGTCAAGCCAACTTCCAATTAAACAGATCTGGTTTTGGTGCCGCAGCTCGGAGCGGCCCCACGTGGCTTTTCAAGTGGACAGAGTACCTAGATGTTTCAGTGGCATCAGCAGGCACTGGCGTGTCGAACTGGTGTGTCCAGGACCTCTCTCCAGCCAGGACTGCTGCGAGGTGTGCCCACTTGAGGACAAACACCATCACATAGCTCGACTGGAACTGGTCAAAGTTTCTGCTTCTCATTGGAATCTCAGCAGCAGGTATCGACTGGCTTAAATTCACAAAGAAAATTTACACCTGGCTTTCACCAGCCAGCGATCACATTCACCTGGGAGGTGCTGCTAGACAAAAACTGTGTGATTTAAGCTAGATGTGCAAAACCAGTGGGAAGGATCCCAACGTGCACCTCAGCCCGAAATGTTTTAGGAATGCAACATTTCACCTCTCTGTCGATACTGCCTGCAATTTAAAGTGATGTGCCACACAAACGTAAAAGAGAACAAAGAGCAGAGCTGACATTCACAAGACCAGAACAAGTTACAGGAACTCACCTAAGTCAGTTATCTCTGCAACAGAAAGAGGAGAGGTTGGAAAAGTTAATGCACATTCACTACAGCAAGTCAGTCATGCAAAAGTGAAACAGAAAACTAAGAGCTTCTTATCTACAGGGACTTAAACATGAGTCCAAGACTTAAGGAATTTAGAAAGAACAGTGCATCAAGTATAAAAGTCTCTCTGTATTATAGGCAAGATCTAGCCCAAAACATCCCAACCACTAGAAACACCTTCAGAAACCCACAGATCGATGCTGAAGTTTTAGCCAGAGCAAGGAAATACAAGTTTGAAGTAAAGAAGGACAACAGGACACTGGAAACTTTAGTCTGACATTTCTAGGTTCTTATAAATCAGAGGCAGTTGGTTAAGAAACAAATTCCCAAGCGGCAGTGAGAGCCTAACAAGTCAGTCCTGTACATACTCCAGGGGGTCACACCAGTGTGAAACTGAGTGCACAGAAGCTACTGGGAGATTCCCTTCCCTCCCCCAAAAGGGCAGCGGTCACAAAACCCAAGCTGTTCTCCCTTTATCCTGCACAAGGAAAGGCAGCTCATGAGATTTCGTATCTCAGGCAAAGAACTGCAGCAGTCCTAGCAAAAAACAAACCGTAAGACACCCAGTCAGTGCTTCTGTGCAGAATTCCCTGTTGTTCAAGGTAGGTTACTGTGCCAAGTTAATTTAGAAATAACGAGTACTGGGGTAGGTAGGGGATGGACAGTGAATTCTCTCCTTCAGTTTATCTGTAATTTCTCTGAGGATCTAGAGAAATTCAGGGAGCTCTTTATCACTCTCTAATAATGATGTATTATAATAGCTAGAATCACAGTGAGTCAACCAAATACTCGGATCAGTGAGCAACACAGATTTGATCCACATCTGGAGTGACCTGGCTCTCTTCCTCGGATACCAGGGGAGGGAAGAGGTATTTAAACAATGATATGATATTTATCATACAAAAGGTACATCACTGGAACAGGTTGCCCAAGGAAGTTGTAGATGCCCCCTCCCTGGAAGTTTTCAAGGCCAGGCTGGATGAGGCTTTGAGCAACCTGGTCTAGTGGAAGGTGTCCCTGCTGATGGCAGGGGGATTGGAACTGGATGGTCTTTAAGGTCCCTTCCAATCCAAACCATTCTATGATTCTATGATTTTTTTAAACTTCCAACACAGCACAGGTAGTTTCCAGGATTAAGCCTCTCCATAACACCTGCTTTAGATTACTTACTGTAATTGTGAACTAATTGTTACTTCAAACCAACCAAACAATATGGGAAACAGGACACTGGACATGCAATGCAGTGGCTGTAGTTACAGAAACACTACAAACCACAGTGACTGGGATGGAACAAGCACAGAGTGACCCTGCAATCGGAGACTTACTTAGCCCCTTCCAGCCAGGCTGTACATCGGGGGTGATACTGTCGAGCTCTCGTTGAAACTCTTCTCTAGCTGTAGCCACAAGCTCATGATACTGAGCTACTATCTTGGCCTCAGATTGTGCTGCCTGAACCTGTAACAAACAAAAAAATAAGATCAGTTTATTTTTCAAGGCAAGTATTGAAAATGGAGGCATACATCATTCAAAGCCAGGTCCTGAGTTAGTGGTAGATACCGCTACCCTCCAGCCCAACCAAAACAAACTCACTTGGGGGAGAAAAAAAACCCACCCTGTGATATCAAACCTGTCATATACAATAATAATTTGCTGGAACTACCACTGATCCATTTTGTCTCACATGCACACTGTAATGAGACAGCCAGTCTAGCCTAGACAGGACCAAATCAGTACCTTAAATTCAGTTTATATCTTTAAAGATCTCTAGTTCTTTTCTCTGCTTTCAGCTACCACTTAGGCCCACTAAGCCAGTCCTGTGGCAGCTGCCTCCCTCTCAGCGAGTTCTGATGTTCCCACTATGAAGCTAAATTCTCCACTCAAAACACACCTGATGAATTATCATCTGTGCTACGAAGGAGATAAATTTCACCTTGACATTTCTTCCCCAGTCTTCTGAGCTGTAAAGTGATTTGCCCACCAAGTCATTAGCACAATTTGCTCCTACTCCTCCCTAACCTCGTGGTAAATTCCTCTCGGCATCCAATGGAAAGAATTACAAGTCGCCTACAGAAAGGACAGACACGAATCAAGCTGGCTGGAGACTCTGTCAGGACAGAGTTCAGGTTCTTCTTGCAAATATCTTGTCACAGAATCACAGAATGT
>NW_010305155.1:0-11121 GCF_000700745.2 Antrostomus carolinensis | reverse complement strand
AGTTCCAGTAAGCAGACAGGCAGCTGCCTGGGCAGCTTGTACTGTCACTTTCCTCTACAGAGACAGAGCAGAGGTAAGTCAACGGCACTCTTGAAAGAAGAAATAGGTATGTTTATTGTGAGCCTTTCAGTTCACACTGTAAAATTTATTTTGGCCTTTTTTTGGCTTTTTGCCAGAGGACTGATGTGTTGGTTCACTGCCCAGAATGAAATATGGAATCAATCCTAGAAGTGTAGCAAAAAATATTGGATTGTTTTGTAACTTTCATTAACAGGGAAAATGGGTGTGCACAGGGAGAGGGTACAGATGCCTGAATGGCTTTACACTGAAAATCTGTTACACTAAAAAATGAAAAAGTCCTCGTAACAGTCAGAATGTCCCTGATTTTCTTGTACAAATAAGTATCTGTCGGTCTGAAAACATCACTGAAAAGAATGGCATTCACATTTTTTATTTGCCATTTTTTATAAACAGTGAGAAACTAGAGAAATTTGGTCCAAATATTGAATATGCTTTCCAGTTATTATAGACCTTGACTAAACAAATGAGAATACTTTCATTAATCAGATTTGTGCACTTTTAGTAACTTTTCTGCTTCCAGGAGGTATAAAATGACTTGTAAATAATAAATATCCAGGCAAAACATCCTGCTGTGCAAATACAATCACTTTTGTTTTCAGTACCACACAGCAACTTTAAGCCCTGTCACGCATGGGGCTGTAGAGGCATTTCTTCACACTTCCCCTGCTCCATGAGTATTGAACAGAGTCCAGGCAAAAGGGTCCCGCTTTAACAGGAGGATATGAAAGACTCTTAACATCCTACAGCAAAGTGAATAGGGACTCCCTGTAATGCTCAGCCACAGCAAGTGCTGCATCCCCTTGCTTGAGTGAGTGCTGTAGCTTTTAGTCCGAAAGAGCACTTCCTCCTTCAGCCATGGTCTGAAAAGACTAAGCCTGCTGTAGTTTTGAAAACAGAAAAGTTCCTGTTTCCAAAAACCAGATTCTAGCTGTTAATCTTCAGCTAGGGCCAGTCCCTCTCTTTAGCTGGGAGCTAAGTGTGAGGAGGAGCCCCCAAGAAAGGCCGGTGCAGCCAGGGAAGAGCTGATTTTTCTGAACCCAGAGAAAACATCTCGCTGCACACTGCCTAGGAGGAGCTGATCTGGGTTTTTGAACACCACTGGGCTGCAGAACAACTAAATGTCCAGGCATTAAAGTCTCCCCTTGTGAGTAACATCCTTGACTAATAATGGTTTAAGAAAGAAATTGGCAAATTCTTTTATGAAATTTACTTGTAAAATGATATTGCCTGTGGTTATTGCCAGTGTTGCAAAGCATATCAAACTGGTGTGACTAGCTGCTGATTTTTTCAAGGAAATGACTAGGTTCTGTACTCAAAACTAACCAAGTCTCTCTGCAATATTATATTTTAATGTAAAATGAACAATATGAAACTGGCAGGGGTTTCATCACTAGGGAAGTGTTTTGAACGTGACTCATGCCACCCAGTTGCACGACTTACATTTCCAAAAATTATTAGTGTCGTGCGTAAAGTTCCCCTCCACTATGGTTTTTAATTGCCAGAATAGGACATTTTCTGTATCAAAATAGGATGTTTCTGCACCAAACCAGGTGCTCATTTTCAAAGCCAGTAAAGCCCTCTGCCATGAGTCCCATGGTTGTCTCAAACATCATGAACAGTTCTAGCAACAGAGAAGAGAAAGTTTTTCAGCTCTGTCATAGGCATAGCAATTTATTTAATCCATCCCTTAAACAAAGAAAAGGATAACAACCTGTGTACTCCATCTGCCTTCACTTCACTTCACTTCACTTCACAGCAATAGCACTGACTGCTGAACGTCAGCAATACGCTTAGCAATGACTGGGACGGAAACGGCAAGGTTTGCCAAACTGACAAGAGGTTTGGCATGGACTGAGGCTCAGTGCTCAACCTGAAACTCTTTAAGCAGAATTAATTTCCAGAATACACCAAGTCCCTCAATCTTGATTTAGGTGCCCAGAAATAGGTAATTTGAAATTTTGCCTATCTGCTCTCCTTGTTTCATGAAGTTTGCATGTTGCCAAAGACAAATCAGGCAAAACTCTCACTCAGAGAGCAAAAGAACAGGAGAGATGCATGAGGATTTAAAACATACATGAGTGGTGATACTGTTAATTTGACCCAATTAACTTTTTTAGGATTAAAGAGTAATTTTTACTTAGATAAACTTTTTTTTAGAAGATATTTATTGGGGTAGGAATAAGAAGATGAGTATTTGGGTAGCCACGTAGATGCACGTACAGAAGAAAACATAGCACACAATGGAGAAATGATGGCCACGAAAAGGGTGATAGAAGTGGTAGACTGAGGAAGACATCAGAGTAAAGGAACAGGGTATAATGAGGGGCCATGTCTGTGGATTTTGGAGAGGGAGGAAGAGGTACCAAATTCAGTAGCAGAAAGATGTAAATACTGGAATTACATTGAGTGGAAAAATAAGGAATGTGGTGATGAATGCTGCACTCTGGTTAAACTACAGAGTAGCAGGGGAAACTGCAGGCAAGACAAGATGTAGGACATAAAGTGTTTTTTAGCTGAAAGGGTTTGTTCTTAAATTTAAAAAAAAACAATAAATACTTGGACATATGTCAAATCCTTATAAGGGTAATGTACAGGAGCACAGAAGAGAAAGGCTTGAGGAGAAAAAAATTAATTTCACTTTGTGCATTGAGAGCTAGAAGAAACATTAAGACATCCAGGAGAAAATACAGGAAAGACTGATACTGTTGTTATTCTTACTTCATGGTTCACCCTTGAGGATTGATGTAAAACTAGAGGAGCTATGGATTACTGACAAGAAAAGCAATATTTTGCTGGTGGTCCACTCTGTCGGCCCCACCCTGTGCTTACTGTGTTCTAGCCTCAAATTCTTTGATTTGGTGGTACTAACTCTTTTGCTATGGTGCAAGGCTTGCTTAGCTGATCACAAATGAACTGAGGAAGGGATGGGGAGAAATGCTTTCAGCGCTATTGACTCCTCCCACTGATACTTAATGTTGGAACTTGTTAATGTACACTTACTTTTAACTGTGTATTTTATGTTGAGTAGCTCTCACAAATGGAATAAATGACCATTGCAAATATTTGCATGAAGATAATTTTTCTGGAATACTTTATTTTCTTTCAGTATCAATGCAAACAATTTTAAAGTGCATTTTGATGACGATATAGGTAGATATTGCTTTCCAGGGAACTATTCAAGGATCATGATAGGCACTTAATAGAGACCTTTTAATTTAAATATCAGATAAAGCATTTTAATTTAAAGTCAGTTTAAGCCTTCAGTAGAATTTTTGTAAAATGTTGTATAAAGTGCGGGGCTTCTTTCTGTCCTTTGCCACATTGCTGACTTCACTGTCTTGACCTTGCTGTCAAGAACAGTGCTCAGCTGCTATCCCTGCAGTAAGCTGTTGGCACAAGTAGAAGTCAACAGCGTGGATGAACATTCATTTGTCACATTACAATGGGAAGCCATAAATATTAATCTGTCCGGGATCGCTGTTTTAAATTTTGAGGTTGCAAACCTTTTCAAATATGGGTCATCATCCATCTATTCTCTCTTTTGGAAAAAGCTAAAAGAAGTGATTCTACTATGCCATTAACGAACCCTGTCAGTCAGACATTTAATACTTCTTTTTGGCCAAGCTTTTTCAAAGCAAACTGCTTAAAGAGCTCCTCTAGCCAAAAAACAATTAAATCTGAGGAGTGATTTCATTCTTCTCTCTCCCACAGTTCCATCACTTACACAAAGCATAATGTTTTCTTGCCGTGATATATCAGGAAATGATGATGTTCTTTCTGAGGAAGAGGCAGGACACAGCAATGGATCATTAATTGCATGCAGGAATTGTTCCATTCTTCCTTTGAGATGCCCAGGGCAAGCAGAACAGTACTAACTCCTCCAGGGCCAAGTTTTTAGTGGATTACTTAGTCCAAGTTCTTGTGCCAAATCCTTGGTTCCAATGAGACTCATAAACTGAGCATACATTGTGTTAGCCATTCTGGGATTAGCTGGCTCCTCACAAAGGGCAGAGGCAGTGGTACACACACCCCACTGCTGAGAAGAATGAGCTTCTAAGAATATGAGCTGTTTTTACATGCCAGCTCTAAGCCTGATTTTCAAGGATAAGTATACTCTGTCCAGTTGGGATTGAGGAGGGAAGATGATCCAGATTTAAGATGATACTATGTATAAAATATTGTGGGCTACAGGGAATGGAGTGGAAAATGTATTAAATGTGTAGAGCACATGGTGCATATGGTTGGAGAAGGAGGAGAGCAGGATTTTCAAGTGGAACGGTGTCCTGCTTCCCATTACAAAGACAAATTCACTATCTACCTGAAATATTCCTTGTGAATCTTGTCTTGGATATGATCATTGGGTGGGGGAGAGAGCTTGTGTAGGATGACAAGAGGAAGGACCTTGCAACTGTTTAGGAGCTTTGTAGATGCTTTAGTTTTACTGACCATTAGACTTTTGCCAATGTTTATGGCTCTTTATTTCATGTGGATTGGGAATTTCCCATAAAATCCATTACATGGAAGTTACCAAGCCTACCATATAAGTCCAAAGCACACCAGGATGAAACAACATGCAGGTCAGATGCCAGGTTCTTTCAAAGACTTAGGAATGGTTTACCCTGAATATGGTAATAATGCCACTGTCCTGCAGTTGTATTCAAAAAATAATCAACTTCTGTCATAGCAAGAGACATCTTGAGATATATGCTGCAGATAAAGGACACAATAGATTGTACTACAATATACATGATGCCTGGACTGGTAATGACAATGGGAATTATGCACAGTGTAATTTAATTAATTACTTGAGTTTAATTTTTTAAATTTTTTAATAACTGTGTCCTATACCATAGCAGATGAGTGCTACATTTGACTTGGCATTGTTACTGCAGTGAAGTCATCCTCAGGGACTTCATCTGACATGCAGGGTTCCCAACAGACAATTCTAACAATTTCCCATTGTATTTCTCTTATGAATTATGTGAAACATGTTTGCTGGAGTCTTAAATCAGCCCACCTCCCTAATATTGACATTGCCAGTCCATACTGGCATATGTCTTGTGCAAGAAGCTTTCTCTTATTCAGAAATAACTATTTTAGACTTTCTTGACCCATTTAGGTTAGGCTTATGGGGGCTTCTGTCTCTAGATGTCTCAGCAAAAATAACACTTTAAATTCATAGCCCTTTTTCTAAGAAAGGTTTGTTTCAACTTCAGGAAAATCCAGAGCTTTTTGTTCTTAGTTGAGGAAGTAGTTAGTTGGGGGAAGGGATCCCAAAAGACCTAGCAGCTAAAAATGACGCTTTTATTTTAGCTGGGTTTTTTGCGAAATAGCTTTTTGATTTATCCTTCATTTCAGTTTATCCTTACAAAATCTCATGACTTCTTCAAATCTGTGCTTTTCTATAGACTGTTTTCCAAGAGTTTCTGGTAGAAAAGAGCTGTGTCCCAGCCACTAAATTTTAGTATATTGGTGTCCTTGACAGACATTTGTAGACACATCCAAAGTCAGAAAGAGAATATTTACAGTGCAATTACTTATTTAACTTAATTTTAAAGTAACTCAATTGCAAAGTGCCAGCAATATAGCCAGGGTGGAAGGCAACTCCGTGCTGCCTAGGCACCAAGTGCTTAGCTTCTTGGGCAGATTTGACGGTAGTTACTGTGTGCAATTGTGGTTTATCTAATTTCAAGACAGCTCAGCAAGTCCACCATTACAGCTCTGCGGCAGCTGCATCAAAGATTTTCATTCTCTCTGGAGGAAACACCCTACTACTGAAATCCTACCACCATGGTGACCAGCATAAGAGATCTCATTTCCTGTGCTAACTACAATCTTAGTTAAAGATTAAACTCATCACATGGGACTGAACGAAAAAAAAACAAGGTCTGAGCAGGGGCTGAACTCCTAAAAAGACGAGTCTGTGCTATATAAAAGTTTTAGGTGATATTAGACAGCCTTGTGAGCAAACAGCATGACCAAGACCAATATGCAGCTACAAGTCTTTCTCAGTTTGGCACTCCGTACCCTATATACTACACACATCATATGGGGATGCTGGAGATGAAAAAGCCTGCCTTAAGCAAGAAGGTAAGAGGCACATCCAGGCTCACCATCTGCACTCTTTTTCTCCTTTCCCTCATCCCCCCTCCCCCCGAGAGAGCAGCAGGCACCATGCTGTTTCCTCCTGGATCTCCCATGCCATTACCTCATCCTGCCGGAGTGGCTTGAACTGATCCCCCTTTTAACAACACCTGGCTCCGTGCCTGCTGTTACCCGTTTCCTGTGACCCTTCAAGGGTCTGATTCAAAACACATTCATTGCAGCAGCAATCTTTTGTCTGACAGCAGCAGGCCTTATAGAGCTCTGTTTTGTTCAGTGAAGGTTGCTTTTTTTTTGTTACTAGCCTTTTTTCTCTTTTTGGGTTTTTTGGTTTGGTTTTTTTTTTTTGGTCAAGCACTGGAATGTGTAAGTACAACAAGAAAGTCAATAACATTACATAAACATATGCATCTCATCCAGCCAGGGCGACCACTGCAGGCCAAACATAACAAACAGGCTAGATTTAAACTAGAAAAGTAAAGATTTAATTAGAGAATCTAATTATTCCATACAGAATATACACATAGCTTCAGAACCTGAAAATAAAATCCTGAAATGGAGAGATTAATACATTTGAAAAGAGAAAGCTTAAAAAAGTTTGTGTCTGATGACTCTTCCAAAGAATTTCAGCAGCATAAATTTCCCCTGTATAGAGTTCTTAGAAATGTGTTGTGAGAGGCTACCAAACCTGGTTTGATGTGGGTTTCATTTCTAGTCTTGCAGATGCATGGCATTACAAATGAAAACCATAGGCTTCATCAGCCACGCTGGCACAGCCCAGCAGGCTTCCCAGAAGTGCCATGTCTGTGGCTGACAGCTACCTTTACCGAGCGTCACTTCAGCTGAAACCAAGTCTGATAAATTCCCTCCTGAAACATTACATCCAGTACAGATCAAGTTTGATAAACTGCAAAAGGTTTTCAGTTTTATTAGTAGCCTACTGGGCCAATGGTTATGGAATGGAAACAATAATTTTTTCAATTCAGTGATTGCATTGCAAGAGTATGACATATCTCACATTCTTTCCTAGCCACAGTGATTTCTGACCCAGAAAATGAGCTTCCCTTCTAGACAGCTGAGATGTCTGTGTACTCTTCCTGATCCTCACTTAGGTATTTAGTAGGTTACACTGGACATTCGGACACAAGAAGCACTGTTTGTTGTTCAGCCACCAACATTAATATTTACTGTATTGAAGCTTTGGCTGATCACTGTGAATGCACTTTTAAACATCTAGTGTTTCAGCAGAGGGAGATTTTTCTTGCTCTCTCTCCATTTTTTGAATATAGAGGAAACGCTCACAAACACTTCACAGCTACAGGTATGCTAGCTTCCGTTACCTAGCCTCATGTTGAGGGGTTACATTCAAAGGAAACTTCCAGCAATTTACACTGCTGCAGTATTGTGGCATCAATAAAGCCCTGTGACCTGCACTGCAGACGGGCAACCTCCTCCTCACAGCCAGATGTAGGCAGAGGCCTTGGTGACATGTCAGCCTCTGCTCTGCTACAGATGGGAGAGCAGGGAGAAGAGGTACATGTAACTACAGAAGGCTTGACATGCTTAGAAAATGTTTTGTGCACATTTGTTGTGTGCATTTGTTGCTGGTGTGAATTATACAAAAAAAACCCAAACAAAACAGTGAAAATATTTTCTTCTCACTCTGAGGACAAGAGTACATGGTCTGGTGATAGTTTGTAATTTTACCTTTCAGTTGCAAGTACAATGCAGACTCTTAGGTGGTTTTTGCATGTTTCTGTGACGTTGTTTGGCAGCATTGATAATTGTAACATTTTCAACATTTCTAAAGCATTTTAAGAAGAGAAAATATTGCAGTGGTTTCACTTGCATGTTCCTCTTACCGCATGTAGCTGTTTCACTGGATGTGTTTATTGGTTACCAGGGGAACAGTTTCAGATCTAGCATGATTACCTGTATCATACCACTCATCAGAGATGTGGGCAAACTTTGGAAACTTCTACATTGAGGAAATGCTGCTAGTTGCTAGGAGGCAGGAGTTTTCAAAAGCTGTTTCAATGAAAATGCCAGTATCACATGCTTATGTCAACAGCTTTAAAAATGTCATTAAAGGATCAGTTTGCTTAAAATGTGTTTTACTATAAATATATTAGAGTCAGAAAAATATCTGCTTCAGCAGTACATTATCATAGTTCTATAGATGTGCTCATTTAGAATAAAATAACCTCTTTTTATAAAACCTTACCAAATGTTATTTAAAGCCAGCTGTACTGTTGAGCCATACCTGATATATGAAACAGCCCATACCTGTGTCCTGAAAATGTTAAGAGGTGGACATTGGACTTCAACTCTGTTATTAATCTTCTCTGTTAATCAAATTAAATGTTCATTGGGATTTACAGGAATCCTATCCATTCTATATGCTTGAAGCAGAGAAAGAAGAAGCTGTCACAATATCTAGTAAATCAGAGAGATCCAGTTGGGAAATTTTGCAGACGTGGCTGCTTTGGGGTCACAAGACAAAGAGTGAGCAACTGTTTAGCCTGCCCCATGGCAGTGGCAGCATGTGTTAGCAAGATTTTCTGAGTGAAGTATGAACAATAGCTTTCACAAGGCTCATCCTTTCTCTGCAATCATTCGGCTTTTCTGTAAGAAATATATGAGTGGCCACGGATCTTGGCACTTCTCAGCCATGGTGCCAGTCTCTGAAATAAGCAGTGTACATTAAATACTATTATGTAATGTCTTATCCAAAAAGTATGGCTATTATTATGCCGTCTTTACATTTATGAAGGGAAGAGCACTAGAAGTAACTGTTTCTAGATTCCCTGTTTTCATTTTGGTCCTTTTTGCAGCTGTCAATTAATAATGAGAACCAGGTTAGGGCAGACACAGCTACACAGAATTATAAAACTGACTACTGGCAGTTGTTTAAAAATGAGCACTAGGGAAATTTTGGTGTTTCCTATTCTTTGCAAGAGGAAGCCCATGAAATTGCAACCTAGTTTATGAATTTCTTTGTTGCCAGAGTGGAGGCGTGTCGATCAGATTCTCCAGTTTACTACACAGAGGATGCCTGGGGGAGGAGGTAGGTGGAGGATTTCCCCTGAGCAAGGAAATGTTCTACTGCCAATGTTCTAGCAAAGACATCTCTGCTGCTTTCTCCACCAGATTCCACCTTTTCCATGTGTGAATGGCAAGAGTACCTTTGAGTCAGGGAGAAGAGAGGGAAAAACAGGGCTCAGCTATGTCTCCCTGTCTGATATAAGGAGATATTGTTCCTCTATAGCTTTAATTGCTCCAGGTACTGGGCAGTTCCAAATAAATGAACTGCTCCCAGCTGCCTACAGCTCCCACTCACCATGGTATCTAGCATTGCTGTGATGTATAGGTTGCTGAAATATTAATACAAAAAGCTCAAACCCATTCATCAGCTACACTAATTTCAGTAGTCTAAAAGCTGCCTTTTTCTTTACCTTCATGTTGCATCTGCTATTTTGAACAGGTCCTAGTGAAGTGTATCTTCTTAGCTGGTAACAACCTTGCTCTTTGTAGCCACCTTCATCATCTTGAATTCCCCTCTTCAGAGCCTTCACCGTCCTTGTCCCATGACTGTTTTCTCCAGTCAGCATATTCCTGGTTTTGTTATGCCATGTGATTCACCCACCTTTCTCAGCTCTCCATCAGCCGTCTGTGTAGCCAACCTGCCTCACCACTGGTTGCAATGCGTGCTGCTCTCCTATGGTACCGTGGCTACTGCACTTCCTTTCAGAAATTCTAGAAGCAGACCTTCTTATTTTAGTCTAACTGCTTACTTCCATGGCTGACAAACAAAGCAGCAGCCTCAGATTCTGATGATGAAGATCCACAGGTGAATGACAGAACTGTTTTAAAAAAGCTATCAAGGACCAACATTCTTACTTTGAAATTTTGTTTCTAATTCCACCGTTTTCCACAGCTGATGCATCCCATATTCTGAAGTGTGTCGAAAGGCAGCAGATTTCTCTCTTTTTTGCCCTCCAGTTTCAGCTAAAAATTATTCCTCCACTGAAAGGCAAGAGGTAGGAGCTACTATGACAGGCTATATGAGGCAGCTTCTAAGGAGAAATAAACATTCCTCAAATCCAGCTTATTTTTGACATGTTTCTAAAAGGGTCCACAAAAATATGGCTAACTCAATAAATTGTTAGAGAAACATGTTCAGTGTGTTGTGGGTTTTTTTGTTTGTTTGTTTGTTTTTTAATGTTTCATCTTCACTTTAAATCTGTGAAGTGAGGCAGAGGTGAGTGTCTACTTGTATGTGATAGGTAACCCACATAATAGCATGCAAGGTATTTACTCTGGTTGTGTTTTATATATGTATATATGTAAATACATGTGTCTAACATTTGTTTTAAAAACAAACTACTTTTCATGGGCAACAATGTCTTTGAGTTGCCTCTTCCTTTTCAATTTAGCAAAAGCAATTTCATAGTGTTGGGGCAAATTAGAACAGTTTCATCAGTTATTTCCTTCCTTCCTGTTCCACCAGCAGTGCAGGCTTTGAAATGACTTCTCAAAAACATCACTGTGGGCCGAAATCACAAAACGCTGAGGCTCATAAAACTGTTGAGGGCCATTTGCTGCCCAGCTGGACAGCAGGCCAGCACGCACACCCCCACAAGGGGATAAGCCCCTTTTGCTACCTCCATGTCCCCCTTCTCTCCCTGTGCCCTGGCCAGGTACAAGCCACCCAAATTAATTCCAGCCTCCAGCCTGCCCTTCCCCGCTGCCCTGATGCTAATGGCCAGGCTTGGCCTGCACCTCCCCAGCAAGCGCTGGACACCCTGTAGTGATGCGGGGCCTGAGGAAGGGCGATGGGGTCGGGGATTTCACTGCTGCCCCTGTGAGGAGCCCTGGGCCAGGAGGGGATGTTGACCCAAGGGGATCGATGGCAGGGAAAAGGGCCTTCTCCTGAGC
>NW_010305154.1:0-489 GCF_000700745.2 Antrostomus carolinensis | reverse complement strand
GCCCCGCCTCGGTTTCCAGTGCCCCCAACCCAGTGCTCCCAGTTTCCCCTCCCAATAGCCCCCAGTGTCCCCAGGTCACTGTGCCCCAGTAGCTCCCAGTGCCCCATCTTGCCCTCTCCCACTAGCTCCCAGTTTCCCCTCCCAGTGCCCCCAGCTCGCTGTCCTTAGTAGTTCCAAGTTCCCCATCCCAGTGCTCCCAGTTCCCCCTCCCAGTGCTTCCAGTGTCCCCAGGTCACTGTCCCCCAGTAGCTCCCAGTGCCCCAGCTTGCTCTCTCCCACTACCTCCCAGTTTCCCCTCCCAGTGCCCCCAGCTCGCTGTCCCCAGTAACTCCAAGTTCCCCATCCCAGTGCTCCCAGTTCCCCCAGCTCACTCTCTCCCCAGTAGCTCCCAGTTCTCCCACCTGAGCAGCTCCCCACAGTTTCCAGTGCCCCCCTCCCAGTATCCCCAGCTCACTGTTCCCAGTAGCTCCCAGTTCCCTCTCCCAGTGC
>NW_010305153.1:0-4429 GCF_000700745.2 Antrostomus carolinensis | reverse complement strand
GTCTTTTCCAGTCGAGGCAATTCTGGGATTCCATGAATCTCTCTGTGCACTCGCCAGAAATAATCAAGCCCAAAGTGAGGAGGGACTCGCTCTGGATGGAGCCGGATCTGTGCCCTTCGAGTCATCACAGCTGTTCTTATCGTTCAAGTAGCACAAGGTGTTGCACCACCTCCACCGTGCTGAACAGGGGCCAGTATCTCATGATGCATCTGCAGCATCCTGAGTCATCTCTGCCTTCCCTCCCAGTTCTCCTGTGCCAGTAAAGAAACGGTCAAGAGACCTAGTTAAGATTCACAAAGGCAGCGCAGAGAAGTTGGAGCGAAGCTGAAGCACGCAGTTCCCTTTGATATGTAGACAAGTCAGGGTACAAGGATTCCTGGCTGTCAGCTGCTCTACTGCTGCACTGCGTCACCTCGTGCCGGTTCCTCAGCAGGGAGATGCTCCTTTCCACGTTTGAGACCTCGTTTTGAAGGCAATCTTTAAAAGCCTTGGTTAAAATTTGATGTGCTTAAAAACTTCCTAACAGCTGCAAGACTTAACAGGATCTTGCTGGTGCAAAGGCAGCTTTGGATGGAGTGGTTCTGTTCCCTGGGTCCTTCCCAGCTGGAGCTCAGGTGGACACAACAAGCAGTGAGGGCATCTCTTGAGAAAACCGGGAAGCAGTGACACTGCTGGTTTTCTTTCTTTGCTTTGTTTTCCTTTCTCCAGCTCTGAGATGGAGTTGTTTCTGGAGTTGTTTCTTTACGGCTGAACGTGTTCCTGTTTCCTTATCTGCTCCTTTCAATCTTGCTGGGGGTTGGAAGTTGTGCTGGGACCTTTGTCTGACTCATGCAGGAATGACGCATGAGGTGGAGCTGGTGTCTGATGTGAGGCAGGATAGACTCCAGCTTCTACTCAACTCTGCTAACATGGAAACCTACCTGTGTTTCTGCTGTGGCCAGGCAAGGCTTTGAATCAGAGAATGGTTTGGGTTGGAAGGGACCTTAAAGCTCATCCAGTTCCAACCCCCCTGCCAACAGCAGGGACACCTTCCACTAGACCAGGTTGCTCAAAGCCTCATCCAACCTGGCCTTCAACACTTCCAGGGAGGAGCAGCCACAGCTTCCCTGGTCAACCTCGGACACTGTCTCACCGCCCTCACACCAAAGAATACTGGAAGGCCGCTAGAAGGTCTCCCATTACAGCAAGAAGATCCAAATGATTTCTGAGGTTGCTGTTTGCGGCTGTATCTCCTAGAGCATCCTTCAGAAGTCTGCTCCTGGTGCTGGACAAGCCTTGGTACCCTTCCCTAGAGAGGGTTTAGCTGAGCCTGGGCTACCTCTGCCTGAGCAGGTAGTGATGGACCTGAACATCTTCATGACCTTCAAGCCAACTTCTCCATGCCAAGCTGAAAAATTTAGCCCCTCTCTTGGGTTTTCATTATTAAACTAGGAGAGGAGGAAGCCCAGGTATGATGGTATCCTGATAGCCATCTCTCTCCTTTGTTGTTAACTCCTAACCCTCTCCTGCGTGTCCTACTGCAGCACCGCAGCGTTTTGAAGCCCATGTCTCTGCCCTGCTCTCCGAGCCGTGCTGTCACGCTAAATCCAGGCGAACTTCTCCCATCGCTCTGCAATTCCCAGTACAATGAAGCTGAACAAAAGCCTGTGCCAAAGCGAATAGCTGTCTTAGCATGGTTTGGTTTGGAGCTTTGCTCTGTTGGTTTTACAGCCATTGTGCTCCAGCTGCCAGCCTTTAATTCGCCACGGCCGAAATATTGTGACCCTGCGCAAAGCAGAGAGTGTAAACTAAAGGCTGCAAAGAGGAGAACTCTAGTGTACGTGTGCTTGGCTTTTATTTTAAATATTTTTGGTGGTAGAGCTTCTCTGGAGAGAGACTCAAAGCTACAAGGGGTGCTGGTGATGGTGCTCAACACGAGCCGGCACCGTGCGCTGGCAGCACAGAGACCAATAACCGTGTCCTGGGCTGCACCCAGAGCAGCGTGGGCAGCAGGTGGAGGGAGGGGATTCTGCCCCTCTGCTCCGCTCTCCTGAGACCCCACCTGCAGTGCTGCCTCCAGTGCTGGGGACACCAACAGCAGAAGGACATGGACCTACTGGAGCCAGTCCAGAGGAGGCCACGAGGATGATGCGAGGGCTGGAGCAGCTCTGCTGTGAGGACAGGCTGAGAGAGTTGGGGCTGTTCAGCCTGGAGAAGAGAAGGCTCCGAGGAGACCTTCTAGTGGCCTCCCAGTACCTGAAGGGGCTCCAGGAAGGCTGGGGAGGGACTTTGGCCAAGGGCAGGGAGTGACAGAACAAGGGGTGATGGCTTGAAACTGGAAGAGGGAGATGGAGATGAGATGTGAGGAAGAAATTCTTTGGTGTGAGGGTGGTGAGCCAGTGTCCCAGGTTGGCCAGAGAAGCTGTGGCTGCTCCTCCCTGGAAGTGTTGAAGGCCAGGTTGGATGAGGCTTTGAGCAACGTGGTCTAGTGGAAGGTGTCCCTGCTGATGGCAGGGGGGTTGGGACTGGATGAGCTTTAAGGTCCCTCCCAACCCAGACCACCCTGGGATTCTACAAGGTACCGAAGCAGAGAGGCCTCTTGTTTCCAGGAGGGCAGTTACACTGAGGATGAGCTTCAGACTGAGATGGTGGAGTACAGAGAGAAATATAATTTCAGTTGGATGGTGGAAAATGTGGTCATCTCTGCAAGCAGCTCCTGAGCAGAAGTTTTAAAGCAGGGTGGGGTGGTGCTTTCTCCAAGGACTCGAGGCATTTCAAGGGCACTGGGTTGAAAGATAATCTGTGCACTGCGTCGGGCTGGAATAGGAATTTTCTTGGAGGGAGCACAATCCCCAGGGAGCTTCTTGGCTCAGCACCAGTTCCAGACTGTAATTGCATGGTTGACATGTCCATGTGCATACACAGTTTATACTGGACATGTTCTGCCAGCGGTAAACTGGCAGCTTGGGCTCAAGGCAACCTCCAGAAGTTGCTTGCAGCATTCCCAGCTTAAACCACAGATGAAGTCTAGAACCATAGTCTGCTGTGGAGGTGGAGGCAATCTCTGTCCCCAGGAGCTGGCCTGGGCTGGGTCCAGGGTGGGATGAAGGTGTTGGCTGCAGGATTTGGGTGCCTGGCTCCCTGGGCTGCGGAGGGAGGTGCTGGATGGGAGACAGGTAGCAAATAAAATCCAACCCTTTGCCTTTCATAAGCACTGGGACTCTGGGTGCTGAGTTTGAAGGGGTTGCAGGTGTCCAGCCCGCTGGAGCATGGCCTGCAGAGATGCTCCAGAGCAGCTCTGGCTTCCTCCAGCCCCAGTGGGACACGTCCTCCCTCCATCCCTTCCCTTGAATCCATGAAGGAATACCCCATAGGCCTGCTGCCCTGCAGCTGGCATAGGTGATCATAGAATCAGCAAACGCTGTGAGTTGGAAGGGACCTACAAGGATCATGGAGTCCAACTCCTGTCCCTGCACAGGACAATCCCAACATGCAGACCATGTGTCTGAGGGCCTTGGCAAAATGCTTCTTGAATATTGTCAGGCTTGGTGCCATGAATATCTCCCTGAGGAGCCTGTTCCAGTGCTCTACCCCCCTCTGGGTGAAGAGCCTTTTCCTAATGTCCAACCTAAACTTGCCCTGGCACATCTTCCTGCCTCCCCCTGGTCTCATCATTGGTCGCCAGAGAGAAGAGATCAGCACCTGCCCCTCTCTCTTCCCCTTGTGAGGAAGTTCTAGACTGTGATAAGATCTCATCTAAGCCTCCTCTTCTCCAGGCTGAACAAACCAAGTGACTTCAGCCTCTCCTCACACGGCTTCCCCTCTAAGCCCTCCAATTCTATGCCCTCCTCTGGACACTCTCCAGGAGCTTTAGATCCTTTTCATCCTGTGGCACCAAAACTGCCCCCAGTACTGGAGGTGAGGCTGCCCCAGTGCAGAGCGGAGCGGGACATCACCTCCCTCGACCACAATGTGCCTGTTAAGCTCCCTGTACACTAATTAAACACATGTAAAGAGGTGTGACAGTGCTCATGCTCCTGCTGCTCAGGGTGCTGTAAGTCTGGCCCTTGGGTGCCCGCAGCAGGGACAGCCCTGGGATCTGCAAAAACAGGAGGGACGATGGGGAGTTTTCCAGTTGCAGCTCAGTTTTGGGTGGTTCTGGCCACCACCTTGGGTGGTTCTGGTCTCCTTTGGGTAGTCATGGCCACCACCTTGGGTGGTTCTGGCCTCCTTTGGGTAGTCATGGCCACCACCTTGGGTGGTTCTGGCCTCCTTTGGGTGGTTATGGCCACCACCTTGGGTGGTTCTGGCCTCCTTTGGGTGGTTAAGCCATCACCTGCTGTGTTTGCTGGTGCTGTGAGCGTGTGTTAGTGTGACTGGGCAGGATTCATCCCGAGGAGGAGAGAAGAAGCCCCCAGCCCCACGCCCTTCCCTCTGCTCCCCATCTCCT
>NW_010305152.1:423-7216 GCF_000700745.2 Antrostomus carolinensis | reverse complement strand
CCATTCTATGACTCTATGATTCTATGAAATACTGCAGAAAGAGATAAGAGGAACAGGAAAACATGATGGAAACAAACCAAATAGTCAAGAGTCCACAATTATGCTGAAACAGAGGAGTGCATGTGGGAGGTGGATGGATGGAGTGAAACTAGGGAAGAATCTCATGGTACCAGCAGACACAACACCATGGAGAGAGAACACTCCAAGGCAGGAGTTAAGGATGAAACCACTGAAATTATTCAAGTACAAAGAAAGGAGTTGAGTTGCAGGCACATAAGTGAATTAAACCGACACAACCAAGAGCAGCCAGTGACCATAGGTGTGCCATTATTTTGCATCAAATGCAAGCCAAATTGAGGTAGCTTGTTCCCCCTCACCTTCCATGAGGGGCAGGTAAACGAGCTCACGTTTATCTTGAGATTCAAGCACACAAGATGGGAGTTAATACAAAAGACATTGTGCTCAATTAATCTCTAGCCTTGCCTTGGAGCTACTTACTGCTCTACCTACAGTCTAGGGCACAGTCCTGAAAATCCCCACAGAGATGACATTTAAGTCTCGGCAGGCCTGAATTTCAGAGCTGCCTTCATGTCTGTTCTTAAAATGCCACAAGACCTTGAAGTCCATACACTCAGAAGCACTTTAGTCTTGACAAAATTGAGCACGTTTGTACCCATCTGCAACCTAAACAAGATTCAGAAACTATGCATCCCCTATCTACGTCTTCCCAAAGGAGGTGTCATAGAATCACAGAATGGTTTGGGTTGAAAAGGACCTTAAAGATCATCTAGTTCCAACCCCCCTGCCATCAGCAGGGACACTTTCCAATAGATCAGGTTGCTCAAAGCCTCATCCAGCCTGGCCTTAAACACCTCCAGTTCACACACCAGAGTTCCTTATGAAATGCAATCGTAGCTTCAATTTTGTTTTCAAATACAGCCTAGGAAAGCAAAGCCCTGTCATATAACAGTTCACCAGTCAGAGAAGTCCTACCTCATGGATCAAATCTGCCCTTAAAAGTACACTGTCACAACTCCTGTGCTCCAGGCACACTCCACTCATACTAACACTCTTTAAAAGGCAAAGCTCTCATTCTTTTTATAGCCAGTTCTTTTTAGCTAAATGAACTCTCATTTAGCACCAGTTTTTCAAGCCATTCATGTTTCCCCTTTTGCCTTACCTTAAAAAAACTCTTCAGTACACACCACAACATTCACCCCCCGCCACAGTCTTGCATCCTAGCAAATTCTTCCTCTGAAAGTTCTCTCCGTTTGGAGCCTTCTCATTTATTCCCCTTTCACCTCAGTGCTCAGTTAATCCTTTCCCTGTGAATCGAGTAACTCCAAAAACCTGTCTGGACTGGCAGAGGAAAAAGTGGAGTCTTGCCTCACCTACTCCTTCCTCACAGTTCCTGATCTACAAGACCTTAAAAGGAGTTACGACCTATGTTTCCTACACCTTCCTCTACTGCTTGTCCTTATGCAGCCTTTGACAGTCTTTCCTGGTTACACAGGATAGTACAGCATAGCTGCCTTGAATACAACCTCTCCTGGCCTTCCACAGCTATAACCGTAGCCCTGTTACACGCTGCTTCACCCTGAGCACAGTATAAACACAAAATTACTACAGTGACCAGCTTCTAGACAAGTTTCTCCAAGTAGAGACAGCTACCTATGAACAACAGCTCAACCACTATGCTCCATCAACTTAGGTAACCAGCTCAGTCCCCAGGATTAACCCATCTGCTTCATACTTCAACTGCTCAAGAACTCTTCACCCCTCATTGCAGTATGTGCCTCCAAGACCACATGCTGATTTGCACCTCACTAATGGCATGCAGCCTTAGCTGAGAAACACGATCTTCTGAGAAGTTCACAACAGTAATTTATGGTCTGCTGCAATTTTAAACATCTAGTTATTTGGCCTTCCACAGTAGATACTAAGTTAATGCATTCAGCTTAGTTAAATTCAGTATAAAGTAGTTTCTCAACCTTTTCCCATGGAATTTGTTTTAAGAGTATTCATAACATCTTACTTCCTCTGAAGATTTCAAGACATGCTATCTATACAGCCTTAAAAGGGATTTTCAGAAGTTCAGTCATGTTCTTGCCATTTTGTCCAAACATTTCCTTTTGCTTCTGGAATATGCTGATGAGTGTTCAAACAGAAGCTCATATCACTTTCTTGCTGGTGCTCTTCAAAGGTTTTCTTCTGTTTCATCTCTTTTCTGGAGCTGAGAGTTCCAGGTGATCACCTACAACTCCTCTTCCTTCGTTTTAAGAAAGAGAAGTCTTCCACTTGTCCGCAGTGTTAGCTTTGCTTCAGGCAACTCCTTCAGGCTCAAGTTCTTGAAGCTTGGTGATCCAAAAACCTCTAAGCAGAGACTTCCACTTCAGTAATGCACTTTTCTGAATGATGTTTCCATTTCCAAAGGTGCTTGGTATCTGTTTTGTTCTGATTATACGTCTTTTGAGTTCAGCAATCTGATAAAATCTCCTGGTGATGAAACATGGGTGGAATTTTCCCCAAACACCAGGCAAATTGTCTTCAACACCAACAGCTGTTTTTCCTTCACTAATAAAGTCCCCCCCTCCACTGACAAGCAGTTAAATATAATGCTTAATTAAACAAATCAAATAAACAGGGATGCTCCTATTGCTTAGTTTGACTGACAGTAAACTCACGTAATCTAGCCTTTAACACTCTACTTCTGTAATCAGTTTCTCCAAGTGCTACTTCTGCCACAGGTTTGCCTTTGTGTTTCTGGCACAAGACAGCCAAACCCAATTACACTGGCTTCTCCACTTTCTGGTATGTTTATTTCTGTCTGATCCTTGTGTTTTACCCAGTCATGGGCACAGATCGAAAAAACTGTTCCCTTGAGAAGAAAATTGTATCTGCAAGACAAGTATCACGCCAAATCACCAAGTCTGATGCTCGGACAACCCTCCAAAACCTCAGGAACACATTCTGCTTTGTTTCTGTGAAAAAGGCTTCAGGACCCTTCATCTTCTCTATCCCCATCATCACCCTGTGAAGAACTTTCATCGGGATTCTACTTGCCGACAGCTTTGGCGCAAGTACTCAAATAATGCCAGGTACTACTTGCACTCAGACTGTTCTGCTAACCACTCCAGTGAACTTTCCTCAAGCGTAAACATTCAGGGTCCTTTGGCCACACTTGGTTTCTGCATGGGTAAAAGAACAATGTAAGAAAAAGAAGAAGAAATGTGTTTTCTTCCAGTTCTGTTCCCTGGACTGAAGAAGAAACTGAATCTGAACTTCCTGAGCATTCTTAACTTAGCCCCAAGATTGTCCTGGAAAAAGTTTTTATGGCAATTTGAGTTCCCAGGGAAGCTGCTCCGTTGGTTCACTTTTAAGGTAAACAGCTGTAATTTTCACGTTTTCCCCACCCCTCCATTGCCTTACAGTTCTGATCCAACCGATAAAAGCTACAATCAATATTGCTCCCGAACAAGATGCTACTTAGAAGACTGTCCTACCACTAAAGTGAAAGTTTGCATCTTTCTCCTCTCTCCTTTCCTTCTGATGGAAAAAGTCCGTAATCTTATTAACTGCAACAGCTGTAAATAGTTGCTGTTCCAAAGCAGCCCCACGTGGCTGAGGATGGACCTGCCTCCTTTTAACTCTGAGCTCCAAGAGCAATCATTCTCACCCAAAGTCAGTAAAGCCAAATGTTCTTTAGCTCAATATATTCGAATTAACTCATTCTTCTAAAATAAATCTTTTTGACACAGGCTTTCACAACATCTCTTTTCAAGCCACACTCTCCCACTCCTCCTCCCCAAATGACAATGTCTCTTTACCCATGTTTTGAGATTTCCATGTTCTTCTTTCCTGGATTGTGTCCCGAGTTACTCATCTGAATAGTTCCTCTGGACTCAGCATGGAACCTCTCTTTGCTCAGTCATCTAACCATACCCTTAATCCTTCCTGGCCAACCTAGCCCCAACCAGCCACTTGAGCCGAGAGAAGGAAGGAAGCCCTGTCTCACCTATTACACGTAACCGGGCCCCTGTCCTTACAGAAATAATGGCACGGAATTCCTACGTTATCTTTCCCGACAGTAACTCTTCCATTCACCACTTTTTTTTTCTCCTGATTACTGCTAAAACCATGTTTTTGTCCTTTCTACCCCTCCTTGAAGTTTATGGCTTCCTAAATGATCTCCTTCAGCTTTTCCAGTTGAATTATCATTATAATGAATTTTAGGCTTTCATGAAAGGGGGCTAAAAAGATAGTCAAGGAAGGAGAGAAAAAAAAAAGTAGTTTTTCAACAAACTAACAAGCAAAACCATTAAGTTAAGGCTGCAAATTTATTTGATAATATATATGCAGCAAAAGTCACAGAATACTGTTATTATTCCCAAACACAAGATTTAAAAAAACAAAACCACAAACAAACCAACTTTAGACAGCACGCTTGATGCTAAAAAAATTGTGATATCATTCCAAAAAATCCAGTTAGTTAGGCTTGTCATATACTTGGTCTTTTGGGGTTCTTTTTGGTCTCAGAAAAGGTCAGTTGCTTTTTGAACAGCTCAAAGCAGGGGAGGAAAAAGACCGAATCTTTACAGCACAAAAATAACGCAGTACAAGACTCAGTGGGATGTTCTGGCACTGTTCTACACAAGTCTCATCACAGGAGTTTGGGGCAGCATTAGAAAACACCTGCTGGCAGGACAATCCTGCTGAATACTGGGAACAGGGATAAAGAGACTTGGGTGTCGAATAAAAAAATGGAAGTGAGAACAAGTAAATTTGGTTTTATATGAATGAGAAATTTTTGTGTAGGAGTAGTAGTGGGAACAAAATTTCTTCACATTTTATTGTGTAATTTTGCTGTGTAGTAGCGTTTCAGTATGATTTATTGTGTAATGCTATTGCATGGCATCATTTGTTGAGCAACTTTGCTGCGTGGTATAGTTTTTTATTTAATGATATTGAACGTTAGGCAATGGTCTTGCATGCCATAATTTGTGTTTTCTGTTGAGCAACATCACTGTCATAGCTCCTTACACAAAGGTGAGTTGCACGAATTCACATAACAGTGCTGAATTCGTTATTTTAACATATATTTACTCAAGAGACTGAAAATGGAGACAATTATTTTTTTTTTCTGAACAAAGACACATGCAGAAAAGGAGCAAAATGAGCAGGTATTTAAGTGGAACTTAGGGCATTAAGAGATGATTTCACTAAACAGCAATGCAGCACTGTTTCATAAATGACACTTTCTTATCCGGAGCTACCTTGTAACTACATTGTATGATATTACATGCTTTGCATATACATACCTTACTGTAAAAACTATAGGAGGACCTTGTTTTACGTACTACTGGGTCTAAACAAGGAACAATAACATGCTTTTGATGTGACTTAGGCTCTACCCAAAACTATCCTTGCAAGGACTCACTGAAATCCAGAACCTGAACAAGAAACTCTACACCTCTTATGCAAAATGCAACTGATGATTACTTCACTGCGGTAGAATCCTGTGTTAACAGCAACACCACTGAACTTAGAGCAAAAATTTAGAATTTTTCATTAGTAAAAGACTTAAAGCATACTTCAGATGCCATCACAATGTCATCCTACTACTGCTTAATATTCTCCGAAGAAGCAGGAGGAAGAAATAAAAGTTTGCTCCATATGTAGTATTAATGTAAGTTATTTATCTTTACATTCCTTACATAAATCTGCTCTTTCATCCCACTTTTTTTTTTTTTTTTCCTCTGATCATTTCTGCTTACAACAAACATGGTCTAT
Source organism: Antrostomus carolinensis (assembly GCF_000700745.2). Classification (NCBI taxonomy): domain Eukaryota; kingdom Metazoa; phylum Chordata; class Aves; order Caprimulgiformes; family Caprimulgidae; genus Antrostomus; species Antrostomus carolinensis. The sequence continues at coordinate 1,426 of NW_010305152.1, read as the reverse complement.
ATACAGATTTAAATAACATTGAAATTCAGGAAATATATCAGAACTTGAAGTAGTTTTCCAAACCAATCAAGTAATCCACAAGGATATCAACTTTGTAACCACATCTATTTTTATATCCATCTGAAAACGCTATTGATTGGCTAGAACAGCATCTCTTTCACACATTACCTGGCAGTCCACGAACAATTGCATGTTGCAAGAGGCAGAGAAAGAGAGCAAACACTGGTAGATTACAATGCAGTGCTGCTGCAAGCATTTTCATTTGATCTCGTATTCTGGCAGGTTTTAAAAACAGAAGAAAAAACTATGCACGCAGGCTTGATTTTTAAAATACCGCAAAAACCAGAAGATAGGCTGGGAAGGCAAATAGTGAAAAAAAAAAAAAGTGAGCTCCTTGCTTCTATAATATAAGATTAATTTATTATCTGACAGATGGCAGAAGGGAGGGGGGCGGAAAAGAAAAGACTGCTGATGCAGTGAGCTTCCTATCCGTAACGAAGGCCCCACATTCTCACTTATCTTACTGCCACAAAATACATCCATGGCTGCATCCACTCCAGAGTTTTGCTCCATGTATTTCTAGGTTTAAATCAAAATAGCCTAGACCTCAGTGCTGTGTGAACAACCAAAAAATGAAGAAAAATCCAGCGAACTGATTCTTCTGTCAACTGCCCAAGGTTACTCAATAGCAACTATGAAAGCTGCAAGCCTACCCTGCTCATTTCATTTGACCAACAAGAGAGAGCCATTCATGCTGACCAGTACTTCCAGAGCTACCGGTCACTGTAGCAAGTTGCCATCTCATTTGCTGTCCCAGCACTGAAAGCTGCTTTTTCACATTTCTCCATATTCCAAGACATTTTGTCTTCCTTCAGCATCTTCCACATTGTGGTCATTGGATGCCAACACAAAACCAGAGCACATTGAAAACAGCAGAACCGACCCAAGCGCACTTCATGTGAAATGCCAGGCTCCTGCAGTGACAGTGACCATCACGTCCTCA
>NW_010305152.1:0-348 GCF_000700745.2 Antrostomus carolinensis | reverse complement strand
AGAAGCCACAGGCCACCTGAGCTCCGGCACGAATCACCGGAGGGCTCCGCTTACCTCCGGCATCAGATCCCCGTACGACCACCCCAAGGCCCGCCGCCGTCAGGGGGACCCGGAGGAGCGAGGGCTCTGGGGTTTGGCGCCATCCAGCCCGCAGTGCCCGGGGGACACCCTCACCTTGCCACGGAGCGATGCCCTGCGCACCCCGGGCCGTCGCACGGCATTAAGAGAGAGACACAGACAAGGCACCCACAGGCACCCCGAAGGCCGGGGAGGAGGAGCGGGCGCGGAGGGACCTGGCCCCCCGGGCGCCGCGGTCCCGGAGACCCAGGCCCAGGCCCGACCGCCGCC
>NW_010305151.1:3594-8167 GCF_000700745.2 Antrostomus carolinensis | reverse complement strand
CCCCCACTCTGGGGGTTCACCCCCACTCTGGTGTTGAGTGTCTCTCAGGGTCCCAATTCCATCACACCTGCCCTCAGGCTCAGTTGTTCTGCTCCAGTGTGGAGTCCTCCATGGCCTACACGTGGGTCTCTGCTCCACCGTTGAATCAATATGGGCTGCAGAACTTCCTTTGCCTTCTCCTGCTCCATCAGGTGAACTGGGTGTGGGTCTCTGTCTTCCCTCTGGCAGTGAAGCTCTCTCTGTCTGTCTGTCCTTTTGTTTTTTTGGCTGATGTTCCCCTCACCAATATGGATTCTCAGAGGTGTTTCTCTAGTGCTCACTGGCCCAGTCTGGGCTGGGGGGTCTCCACCTTGGAGCCAGGGGAGCTTTTCACTCTCACAAGGTGGCTTTTCCCCCACCACCAAATAAACACCCCCCCACACACACAAACCCAACACAGACCCTGGCCACTGCTGCTCTGTTTGCCCTTTTGCCTGGTGACATTCTGGGCATCTAAAGGTTCATTGTGTCTGGGCTCAAGCCAAAAATGCCTCGGTGGGGTCCAACCCTTGTACTTGCCCAGCAGAGATGTTGCTGGGGATGTGCTGTGTGGATGACAGGACACAGAGGTAACTGGGTTTTGTGAGTTGTGGCCTTGGGGCCAGCCTGGCATTGGGCTGGGACATGGTTGGGACGCGTTGATGTGCAGGAGCTTTCTCTGGCCACCCCAGGGCGATAGCTGGGAGCTGCTGGGCTGGGTTTGGCCATGTTTGAGCAGGTTTCTCCCCTGCCCACAGCATTTGCTGCATGTGCTGGCAGGGACGTGGCTCCTGCCTCACTTCTTGCTCCTCTGGGTCTGATCCTTGCTGAGGGAGAGAGTCCCAGAAAGATTTTCACCTCTTTTTATTTAATTTGTTGGGTTTTTTTGCAGGCTTCTAAGAAGCTGGTGGCAGGCACAGGCCAGCAGTGCCTGCCTCTGTCCGTAGATGTCAGGCAGCCCCAAACCATCGTGGCAGCGGTGGATGAGGCGCTGAAGGAGTTCAAGCGGATCGACATCCTCGTTAACAGTGAGCTGCTGGAGTGGGCAGAGGGAAGGTTTGGCACAGGCTCTCTGCTCAGCAGGATGTTTTCCCACATGGGGGTTGTGTTTTCCTAGTGTCTGGCTCACGCTGCTTTGGCCAGGGAGCCCTGGGCAGCTGCTGGGAGCGCAGAGGGGACGGGCTCAGGGGAAGCAGAGACCTGTTCTTAGTGTGTGACCATCGATCATCCCCGCTCTGACTGCATCAGCACCCTCTGCCCTCAGGCTGACCATGCTGCTGGGCACCCCAAGCTGTTTATCCCCTTATTAGGGCTGTTCCCACGTGCTCCCCAGTCTCCCCAAACAGTATCACTCACCATCCTTCTCAGAAATGCCCTCAACCTGCCTGATCTCTCCCGGCCCAGTCCTGACTCTGCTCCTGGCTGCTTGTTCTTCAGGTGCTGCAGGAAACTTTCTGTGCCCAGCCAGCGCCCTGTCCTTCAATGCCTTCAAGACAGTGATTGATATCGACACCATTGGCACCTTCAACACCTCCAAAGTCCTCTTTGAGAAATATTTCCGGGTAAGTGGAACTGGAGTCAGAGGACTCTGTGGAGAGGCTCCTGGTAGGCAGGGGGGTAGCGTCAAACAAACCACACTGTGCTCCTGAGAAATTCAGGGAAGTGTGGAGGGCAGAAGGGGACACAGCACCCATGGAGCCAGGGCTGTGCTGCCAGCCCTCTGCCACCCACCACCCTGCTCAGATCCAGTCCCTTCCCTCCCAGGGATGGCAGCCCCTCAGCGGGAACCAGGAATCCTGCCTGACCCTGCCCCTGGGGCTTTCCCTGTTGTGGCACCTTTCCGTGCTCTGCCACTTGCCAGGGAACAAGCTGTGATCTCCTGCTCCTTTTCCAGCTCCTCTGCTTTCCCGTGGCTTTGCTTGACCCCTGCATCTCCCACCTCTCCAGAAGGACCACGCTGGCTGCCCTGGCTCAGTGAGGCTGGGTGGGCAGTGCTGCCCCGGTGATGGGTCAGCAGTGCAGAGGTGGCAGTGCCCATGGGTGACCATCCCTCCTAGCCCAGCTCTCTTGTCCCACCACTCTCCTAGGTGACCCCTTGTGCTGCTCCCTGCCTAATGCCACGTCTCCTTTCCTTCCCCAGGACCACGGTGGGGTCATCGTTAACATCACGGCAACCCTGAGCTACCGAGGGCAGGCTCTCCAGGTGCATGCTGGTGCTGCTAAGGCTGCCATAGGTACCTACACGCTTCTTGCTGGGGCTCTGCCAGCTCTGTGGGGCCAGTCAGGGAGCTGCTTCTTCCCGAATATTGGTGAATATGAATCGATGTGGTTACTGTGTGCTTGGGTTTGGGATGAGGCTCTTCTCTCACCCAGGGCTCTTCTAGGGCCCTTTGCACTTCACAGAATCACAGGATGTCAGGGATTGGAAGGGACCTCGAAAGATCATCCAGTCCAACCCCCCTGCCAGAGCAGGAACCTCAATGAGATCACACAGGAAGGCGTCCAGGCGGGTCTTGAATGTCTCCAGAGAAGGAGACTCCACACCCTCCCTGGGCAGCCTGTCCCAGGGCTCTGGCACCCTCACTGGAAAGAAGTTTCTTCTCAAGTTTAAGCAGAACCTCCTGTGTTCCAGCTCACACCCATTGCCCCTTGTCCTACCATTGGGCATCACTGAGAAGAGCCTGGCTCCATCCTCCTGACATTCACCCTTTACATATTTATAAACATTAATGAGGTCACCCCTCAGTCTCCTCTTCTCCAAGCTGCTTTGCTTCTTGCACTTGACCTGAGAGTCTCCTGTGGCTTTTTGGCCCCCTCAGAAGTTACTGGCATGGGAATGGCTCTGCTCTCTGTTTCTCATTGCCATTGTAATCCCTTCCCAGATGCCATGACCCGTCACCTGGCTGTGGAGTGGGGACCCAACAACATCCGAGTGAACAGCTTGGCACCAGGCCCCATTACAGGCACCGAGGGCTACCGGCGGCTGGGTGAGGCAACCTGGGGCTCCTGTCTCTGCCTCGGCGGTGGCTCGCTGGCGTCTGTCCGGGAGGGGAGCGTGACACACCCACCACTCGTGCCATGCAGCTTGGGGGTGTGTGGTGCAGCTGGGGCTGTTGCTGCTGGGCACAGCTCTCCTGTGTCTCAGCTGGCACCTCTCGGGGGGAGCAGCCCTTCCCTCATCCTCGGCACTGATTTTTCTGATTTTTTAATTTTTTGGGGGATTTTACCTCCCAGGGCACCGATTTTTCTGTCAAGTGGCAGCTTTTTGTGCTCTCTGACACCATGGGGACACGTGCTGCCGCAGAGCTCAGCCTGACCAGCTGCCTTGCCTGGTGGCACAGCTCTTGCTGTCCGTTAGTGGAGTGCTGGTTCAGCTCTGGGGGCTGGGAAAGCTCTCTGAGGTTCTGCTCAAACTCAAAAATCAGCACAAATCCAGTTGCTGGGCTTCAGCTCCCCTCTAACTCTCTTCTCAGGCCTCGTCTCTGGGCTGTCCCCAGGGCTGTGCCAGGCTCTCATGTAGGTTCCCTGGTGCTCTCAGCAAGCAGTGCTGCAGTGTCTGGCAGGCAGTGATGGTGGGCAGGTGGTCCCGTGGTCCTCCCTGACTCTTTCTTCCACCACTTAGGTGGGAAATTTGCCGAGGACTCAAGCCTGTTCGCCGTGATCCCCCTCCACCGGGCAGGGAACAAGACGGAGATCGCCCACAGCACGCTGTACCTGGCGAGTCCCCTCTCCTCCTACGTGACGGGCACCACCCTGGTCGTGGATGGTGGGAGCTGGCTGACCTCTGCCAACAACTTCCCCGCCTTGCTGGGTATTGCTTCATCCTCTGCTAAACTCTAGGTGACGTGCATTTCCCCCTCCGTGGGATTAGAGCAGGGCTCGTGTCACAAACCCTGTTGCCCCGTGGCACAGGGACCTGGCTGCCATCGCAGCGGGTATGGTGTCACCTTCTTCAAGTGCCTTGGTCATCTTGTCCCCATACCAGGCTCTGCTCCTCCTGAGGCAGCTGCATGGCACTTGCAGTGTTGGGGAAGAGGTTGGGCAGACGCTGGGTGTCGGGGTCTCTGCGTGAGGGCAGCCAGCCCAGATCTCAACCTGGCAGCACTTCTCAAACCCTTCCTCTGCTTTTGGGGAGGTAGAGCAGGGTGACCCCCCCGTGCTGTCATCAGAGCAGGCACAGAGCAACACAGGGAACATTGCTGAGTCCTCAGGGACAGTCCTAGGAACGATTTGGGAAGGGCAGGAGAGAATTCATTGGGTTTTCCCTCTGAGCATGCAATTGATGTGGTATCTTGTGGTTCTGCTGGAGGATGCCTGTCTGGACACCTCTCGGTGTCCCCTGAAGTGATGTGACACCCCTCTTCTGTGACCCACCAGCAGGATTGGGCACAGAGAGTGCTGACAGCCTCTGCCTCCCCTTTCTCCCTTGCGTGAGTTCCTGCAGCGTCTCGCGTTGCTGTTGAATTACGCACAGGACTCGCGTTGGCCGCGCGCGTCTGCAGAGGTGGGGAGGGAGCTGGCACCTGGTTACTGGGGCTGTCTAGGAGAGGGGTCT
>NW_010305151.1:538-3584 GCF_000700745.2 Antrostomus carolinensis | reverse complement strand
TGCCTGGGTCCTGCCTGGTGGCCTCTGAGAGCAGGGCAGGCCCAGGCAGGACTTGTGTTCCCACCTCTCTTGTTTTCTTGCAGATTTCTGGGCTGCAGGAGCAAACAAAAATCAATGATGGACAGCTTGGGACTGAGCGATGGGCTGGGACGTCACCCAGCGCTGCTGCTCTGGGACATCTCGGGGTGACCTCTCTCAGAGTGGGAGCCGATCGCTGCTGCCTCTGATCTGCTGCCACTGGTGGTGGTGGTGACACTGCTGATCCTGCCCCTACCTGGGGGAGGGAGCACTGGGGTGCTGGGTGGGGAGCAAACCTACCCCCATCCTCTGCGGGTACTTTCTTCGGCGCTGACGTGGCCGATGGCACAGGGGCAGTGTGGGGTGTGCAGGCTGTGTGTCCCTTTGTGTCTTCCCCCCCTCCCCCAAGTTGCTCTCCTGGCCTTTCCTGAGTCCCAGGACCATGGATATCCATCCTCTTCCTCCCCTCTCCTGTCTCAGCCCAAGAGCTGCCCCAGACCCCCCACAGAAGCTCCTTTTTGGGAGGGGGGAGCAGTTCAGCCCGTCTGAGGTCGAGATCAGCCGCTGTGCTCGGGGCAGCTCTGGCTTGGCAGTGGGAGCTGGCAGCTCAGAGGGGGAACAAGGACCAAGCTGACCCCTGGCAGGGGGAAATGTCCCCGTCCCCTCTGGGGGCTCCTGCATGGGTCAGCAGTCCCCTGAGGCTGACACAGACGCAGCTGGGATGTCCCTGTCCCTGGAGCAGAGGTGGTATGAGGTCGAAGCCCACCAGAGCTGGCTCCATAGCACAATAGCTGTTGGGAACCTGAGATGTCCGGTTGTCTGTCAGTCCCCATCTGTCTGTCACACCAGTCCTGTGCTGTCTCCTTTCCTCGTACAGACACAGCAGCTGAGGGTACATCGAGGGACAGCTGAGATTCTGTCCTTTCCAAGCTAATGGGCTGCAGGGGCCGCACCAGTTTGCACTGGGCTGCTGGAGCCAAACACGTCCCCGTGCCAGCGCCTTGGGGACACACACCACCGGTGTGCAGCGTGCCACGGCCTCCTGCTGCTGACAGCAACTTTTAAGCCTTATCTTGAATTCCATGAAGCTTGTTTTCCTACTTAATTGCATTTCCTCCTTGATTGTAGACTTGCCAGGTTCTGCTCCTTCCTCCAGGCCACGAATAAAGAACTTCCACCCTGAGCTGTGACACCTCATCTCTTTGCCTGTGCAGGGGGTTGATCCTGCAGCTCCTGGCTGCTGGGAGCTTGGAGAAGTTTGCTTGTGCTCCTTGTGATCCAGCAAGAGCTTTAGAAGACTGAGTCACGTTTTGGTCAGAGATTACTGGTCCTTGTGGTCTGAATTGGGCCCTGAGGAGGATGGAAAACCAGTGTTCCCAGTGGCAGAGCTCTGTTTGCCCCCAGTTCTTTGGCCCTGTCACCCCAGACCCACAATGCATGGGGACCTGCCACCTCCTTGGCCTCAGCCACCTCCAGGGAGATGGTCCCAGCAGCTGTTGGGTCCATCAGCAGAGGTGATGGGGAGGTGCAGGGGGGCTTGGTGGGACACACACCATCTCCTTCAGAGAGGATGGAGATGTGGTGCCTGGACTGGGGTCTGGGCATTGCCCTTTGCCTGGGTCTCTCCTGGGATTTGCCACCAGCCACAACATCCCTCTTCCCAGAGAACAGGATGAACATTTTCTGCTGGAGAAGGTACTTGCTTGGTGTTGGTCCCAGCTGCACTCCTCTGCTCTCTGACCCGTGTCCCTTCTGGGAGGATGCACCTATTTAACTCCATCTTGTTTAACCATGACCAAGCATGTTGGGGACTGTCCCTGTGTGTCGCATCCTGGAGGCTGAGCTTCAGCCAAACCCCTGGCAGCCCCTCGGTGCGTGTGTGGGGGACACAGAGACACTTTGTGGGCTCCCAGATGGAATCTGTGCCGTGACGTGCTGACCTCGGGCTGGGGTGACACAGGGCAGAGGTGGAGGCAGAGCCCTGTGCCCACCAGGAGCAGGGTGAGGTTTCCACTCTCCCTGCAGCAAGAAGAGATGCCCAAAGGGAAGGTGCCTCAGGAGAGGCAGCCCAGGAGCTGGAGCCAAGCCCAGGCTGTGCCACGCTGCTCTGGGCTTCGTGCTGAGCCAGGCTCCTGGCCTGGCTGGTGTGGGTGCCACCCTGTGTGGTGAGGATGGAGCCAGGCAGAGCTGCCCACAGTGGTGTGGAAACCTCCATGGTGACCACAGCCTGAGCAGAGGCTGGAGGTGTTGATTGGACTTAATGATCTTAAAGGTCTTTTCCAGCCAAAGCAATTCCATGATTCTAAGGTGGGAGAGCTCCTGGGGGCTGTCCTAGCCCCATGGCCACCGAGGGAGAGGGCAACACTACAGGGCAGCAGCCTGGCTGTGCACCTCCATCCCCAGGGGAAGGAAGGAGCTCTGAGCCCAGCTTTGGTCATGTCCTGGAGCTGCAGAAAGCCAGGGAGGGGTGCAGAGCCCCAGCTCGCAGCATCAGGTTTGTCCCTCCAGCCCTGCCAGCACGTTATCCTCCTGCCCAGGGCAAGAGCAGGAAGGAAGCGGGGTCACTGTCTGGAAATGGGGGATTGGTTTATCACACCGAGGGGATTTTGAAGGGGAGGGTTTAGCTGGATGTCACCCGGGGAGGGCAGTTGGGGCAGTTGTTACCATGCACCATGAGCTTTCCCCCCATGGGACCAACAAACCAGCCCTGTCCCACCCCAGTGAGCTTTGGGGACAGCTGTGAAAGGATTTGGAGTGGAGGTTTCCATCCTTCTCAGCCTGATCAGATGGTTTGGGTTGTTTTTTTTTGAAGGGGAGGGTTTAGCTGGATGTCACCCGGGGAGGGCAGTTGGGGCAGTTGTTACCATGCACCATGAGCTTTCCCCCCATGGGACCAACAAACCAGCCCTGTCCCACCCCAGTGAGCTTTGGGGACAGCTGTGAAAGGATTTGGAGTGGAGGTTTCCATCCTTCTCAGCCTGATCAGATGGTTTGGGTTGTTTTTTTTTCCCCCCTCCTGTCTGGGGAT
>NW_010305151.1:0-513 GCF_000700745.2 Antrostomus carolinensis | reverse complement strand
AGCTTTTTGGGGCTGAATATGCTGGGGCTCCCCAGCTTTGGGAAAGCCACACTGGGGGACATGTTGTGCCCCAACCAGGCTTGTCCTCAGCCATCACTCGTGTCCATCTCCTGGGCAGCCTGGCAGTGAGGGGTCCTGGGCACGGTCACTGCAGCTGGGGATGTTCTTGCTCATCAGATTTGCTGCTAATTATACCCCGGGACTGGGATCCTCTCTGCTTGCCCAGCTCAGGGGTGTGTTAGCGGGGTCACCCCAGTGCTTCTCAGGGGCTGACAGCAACGTGCAGGGAGCGAGCGGAGGAGAGCGCGGCCGCTGCCAGCACAGACGTTCCTTGCACGGTGCGGGCAGAACCCACCTTCACCCCGGCACAGGAGATGAAGGTGCAAATGCCAACAGAGCCCCCCGGGCATGTGCATGTGTGCAAATTGCTGGTGCGTTGAGTCTGCAGGGTGTAAACCCTCAAACTTGTTAATTAATTATACTGGTTGCACTGGGTGGCACTGGGCTGGCAGC
>NW_010305150.1:0-971 GCF_000700745.2 Antrostomus carolinensis | reverse complement strand
TCTCCAGATATATATTTTATTTAAAAAAAAATAATTAAAAAAAATAAGGGACTGAAATGAAAGGAGTCGTCGTCATCTGGGATTTGGGGGGATATGGGGCTGGATGAGCATTTATGGAATTAATCCCAGTAAAAACCATGTAACTGGGAGCTGAATGGGGGGTTTTTTTTGACTCCTAAAAATCTGATAACGATCACAAAACCAGGAATATATCAAAGGATTAAAGGGAATTTCTTCCAGATTTATTCTCCTCCGGGATGTGGTGGAGTTGGAGTTGATTGGAGTTTCTCATTTTAGAGTAATGCTGTTCCGTGGTGTAAATGGTGTAAATCTGAATTAAGGGCTGTAAATCCATAGGGTCACTTTGGATTTAAAATGTGTGTAACCAGGAGCAGGATCCAGCCCCTGAATTACTGCAGCAGCTGGTTAAATGGATGTAAATCAGAGTAAAATCAGATGTAAATCAGAGTAAAATCAGATGTAAATTGGAATAAAATCAGATGTAAATCAGGGTAAAATCTGATGTAAATCAGGGTAAAATCAGATGTAAGTTGGAATAAGATCAGATGTAAATCAGGATAAAATCCAGTGTAAATTGGAATAAGGGATTTAAAATGTGTGTAACCAGGAGCAGGATCCAGCCCCTGAATTACTGCAGCAGCTGGTTAAATGGATGTAAATCAGAGTAAAATCAGATGTAAATCAGAGTAAAATCAGATGTAAATTGGAATAAAATCAGATGTAAATCGGAATAAAATCAGATGTAAATTGGAATAAAATCAGATGTAAATCAGGTGCTGGTGTTACTCCAGGTTTATGTTGTTTGTAGGATGTACAACCCCGTGGCCAGGGGAGAAAATTAATTCCCTGGGGGGTTTTTATTCCCCATCGATTCGATTATTCTGGGTTTGCAGGGGGTGGCCCTGGGCTGAGTTTGGTTCTTATCAGGAAAATTGCTGAAAAATGGTGCA
>NW_010305149.1:0-21320 GCF_000700745.2 Antrostomus carolinensis | reverse complement strand
TGTCTCTGACAAAGATGTTGAAGAGCACCGAAATACCTGTTGAAGAGCACCGGTTTACATCCTTTAGACTCAGTCTGACTGTGTAAAAGGTTCTTGGATAAGGCATTTGATTGTTCCAACATTTATGTTGTGTATCTCTCTAGAAATGAGAGCACTGCTGAGTGTATATTCACCTGGGGATAGAGCCTCTCAAAGTTCTTCTATACCTGCTCTTTATTCCTCATTTTAGCCCAAAACTCAGACACCAGCAGCAGATGAAATCAAAATAATTTTTTAAAAATCATATAAAGAGGATCATATAAGCACTGAAAAAGCCAAAATACCTGTGCAACATAGAAGGAATCTATCTAATAATAATAATTAAAAAGTCTGTTTTTCTCCTCAGAGGGTGATATTTTTTCAGGAAAACATCATCTAGCAAGCCAGGTCAGTTAGAGGTACTACCCATTATTACTATTATGCAATATTTTTGTCCTCCTACATGACATTGAGTCTGGCAGAGAAAAAAAAAAAAAAAAAAAAAAAAAAGTTAATGGGCAGAGAGGGACCAATCCTAGTCAAAAAAAATTGCCTGTAAAAATCAAATAAAAGGGGGGAACAAATTTTCATTTCCATTACAATAGTTCTTTAAAAATACAACCATGTAAAAATGTGGAAGGGAATATGAAATACCTAAAATGAATTAGTTGGCCCCACATGTAGGCCAGTTAGTCCTGTGTAGGAAACTGGAAAGTCAGCATATTCATACACAGTGACAATTATTTCTTATAAATTCAAATCCAAGTTATGATTAAATCAATTATCTGGATTTTGTAAGCGCTACTTTATAATCCTTTCCTCCAAGAATCTCAGGAGACATGAGTCTTAATTGACATTGCTTTAGAAGTGGACTTCATAGTGGTGTTCATTATCTCTACCTTCACATAGTTAACAATAATTTTGCAGAGAAATCTGCAAAAGTTGGCCTACCAAAAAAGTAAGGTTCTTCTTCATGTAGCCTACTGCAGACTTCCACATCTTTGACTTCATTGTCCCTGTTTTCATTTGTAATACTTTACATATAATTAATTTAGAGCTGATTTAAATGTGTTTACAAAGGGAATCATAGACTCCTCTTGCCTCCACTTCTGTTTTTGAAACTAGAAGCTAGCAGCACTGCAGATTTAAGGCCTGATCTTATAAATTGCTCCGTGCTGTTACCTTCACATGTCCTGCTGATGACAATAACATAGACACAGATATGCAGGAAAAATACATGAAAAGGAAGAACAGATTTTACATAACTCTACACTTAGCTCAGACTTTTTAGCCTTTTAAAGGAAAACTTGTTAATATTTTTCAGACTATAAATGGTAGAAGAATGAAGATTCTGAAATCCATTTGTATATTTCTAGGAAATTTTGTAATACCTAATGGTGTATGAGATGTGCTATTACTCAAAGGAAAACAATATTAAAAAAGTACTTGCCTATGGAATGAAGGAGAATTGCTTTCTGGAGATACAGACACTCAGTATATCATCCTGAACTCATCTTGAGTTCACTCTGTTCTGCTTCTTACTAACTTGCATATTTCCCATGGAAGATTTATGGTTTAAACACATTTACAGGCCAGAAAAGTTAAGCAGTGTGTTCTGCAACACATACCTTATGTATTTTCAGTCTGGTTCCCCAGGGGAATGCAGCTTATGTGATCTTGCTGTCTCTGTCCATCCATCTATCATGTGCCAACTCCAAGCCCATCTGACAGAAAGGTAAGATATCACTGACAAATAATTTCCTACAGATTTCATGGAAGTCTGTGTCGGGGCAGATGAGAGAGATCTAAATTAATGTCCTGCACTGAGGAAAAGGTTACAGAGTGAGTCTAACAGCAATTGCCAGCAACCCGGTCAGAACAAATTCGTCATGTGTGCTGGCTGGCTGATGGGTTGGCAAACGAGCCCCTTGCCTCGTCATGGAGAAAGGGACATGACTGAGACATAGGCATACCATGGGAATGGTAGGACGGGCCATTCGGGATCCCCTCTGTGCCCAAGAGAAGAGTGAAACTGGAGATAATGCAGGGGAAGCTGGGTAATGACCTGAAGGGTTGGCTGGTGGGTTATCGTGGCAGGGTCTAGGGACTGTGCTGGGTTATTGTTGTGAAGAAATGAAGCAATGTAGAAAATAAATCCCTGCAATGGCATCTCCATTAGTTCAACTGGTTCCAAGGCAATTTGTTTGCTTGGAATAATAATGGAAATGACTCTTGTGTTTGCTGTTTTAATATGACATTCTTGAGTGTGTCAGGGCAGCAGAGGCAGAATCCAAAACTACTGGGTCTATTAGCATGAAATGTGCTGAAGGACTTGAAATGCTGAGCTTGGAACCAATATTAGATTCAAACCTCTTGAGGGGAAGGAAGGTTGAAAATGTATTTTATATGTGCTATTTATTTATTTATTATACCATAGTTTCTCAGACACATTTCCTCCCACAGTCCTTGCTTAAAACAATCAAAAATCAAACACCAAAATTACATTTAGTGTTTTATACAAAAAGAAATGGGAGCAAGATCTATAGATAGTGTGTTGTTCTGGAACTTTAGTGACTGAAAAGATTTAATACTCCTATTAACAACAGCAAATAAAGAGTGATTATATTAAGCCAAATAACTTATGTTTTGCTAAAGTATATCTTCCATCCTGTCGTAATTTGGAGTTATCTAAAAATTAATAATCTGCTACCATCCCTGGTGATTTGTTTCTCATTGATTACAAATAAAGAATGATCTTAATTTCTCATTTGTATTTAACAAGCCTGAGCTTACAAACATTAGTTCTTTTTATGCCTTTGTCTGTTAGGATAAGGAACCTTTTAGGGCCTGTATTTTGTCTCCTTAAAGTACACTGTAGCCATGTAACTTCCAAGTTTTCTTTTGATAAAGTAAACAGATTGAGTCTGTAACTACAACTCTCTTGCTCTTAAATCATTTCACAGCCCTTTTCTGACCAGCCTCCAACTTTTCAACATCCTGCAAGCAAATTATAAGCATCAAAGACAAGACCCTCTCACCAGAAAGCAAACTTTTCAAAGGTTCCCTTTATAATCTCTTTCTGCTGTCAGATAATTCACCTCAACCCAGCTTGCATATTTATTTCTGGATGAGAGAAGTCTCTTCTAAGCTAGTGCTAATGAACCCCATTCTGTTATTCCTAATATTGAGCTCACCGGTGCTGTGTACTGGGATAAAACTACATCCTACTATGATTCACAACCTTTTTGCTTGCATTGTGGAGGGCTGCTTTAATCCTTTCTGCTCCAGTACCACTCTGGAATTTCATGATGACTTGTCTGTTCAGTCTAACCCCTAAATCCTCTTCAGACTTGTATATTCAGAAGTCAGTACCTGACCCTATGACTTTGTGTAGGTTGAATTACCAAGTTGGTTGCTACTGTCTGAAGGGTTTTCAAAAATTCAGGTGTGTTGTGGCAATGACCTACATAACAAGTATACATGCCACTCACAAAACAAACAGAATGCTGCAACAAAGTCTGGGTTCAAAAGTAGCTAAAGACAGGTTATTCCTAAACATGAGGTAGCATGAGCTCTCCAGTATGTCATGCTTTATCTTTTCATTTCCATCACAGCTTCCAAATGCTTCATTCCTTGGATGAAGACTGAGAGAGTTAACCTGTCCCTATTGCTTTCTCCATCCAGCTCTGGAGCAAAATATTACTATTTCATCTTAGCTCTATAAACTAGTATTTTAAACAGCTTCTGCAGCTCTTGTGGGAGTTGCCAAAACCAGAACACTCCCAAGTATAGGGACAAGGAATAGAATTTATCTGCCTACATCTCTTACTATACTTGTAACTCATGTGGTCAGGTACATATATTCAGTTCCTCATAGTTACTTGAGACAGTGCTGCCTTAAAACAATCAAAAAAGTAAAAAATCTCCGCTTTCCTACTGCAATTCCTGTTAAAATATACTCTGTCTCTCTTTATTATATAGCCTTGGACTCAGCTGATCTTGATTCTTTAGTCTGTTATGCTCATGAGCACTGTTAGTCCATATGCATTGAGCTGTGCTACAGCTTTTTATCCAACTTAAGTATGAGAATAGTCGAGGAATCGCTAAGGGTGCACTTCTTAAGAAAGTAAGCAGATATCCTTGCCCAAGGTTATGTGGTTTTCTTCATTCTAGTGTGTAAAGAAGAGAAGGCTGTAAAATCAAGTCATCAAAACAATATTAAAAACCATACAGTTCATATATATCACAAAAATAAGTGTATATTCCTACTTCTCATTCATCCAGTCAGTCACAAAGCTTTGTCTTTATTTATCTGTAACCTGTATGAAGACAGATATTAGCTGTTATGTACACATTTGGTATAACCAGACACAGATGGTAAACACAGTCAGGCACCTACTTGCATTGGAGCACACTTACAAAAATTATCTCATTGACTTCAATTTACATAGTTAGATGTACTCTGCTGCAGAAGAAACCTCAGTAAGAGTGAAAATACACATGAGATCTGAGAAGATGAGAGTCCGTCTTTGCTGATGTTTGAAAAAGACACAAATTCATCAGGCCTGAAATAAGGCTGTATTATGAAGTATTTTGGTTTTAAGTACCTGGTAGGGCTTGTATAATAGCAAGTCTGTCAGCCTTTTCAATGTGAAACTATAAACACTTGATAAAACAAGACCTAAGATTTCAAATAGTGTAAATAGTGTCAAGCTGGCAAACCTGGCTAGTTTTTCTCCTGTTAGGACTGTAAGTAAATAAAAGACTCAATTTTTTTTTTTCCTTTTTTAATTGCTCTGAAAGCAGTTGTCTTTCTATGAAATAAGAATGGGGACATTTAATTTGTTTCCTTATGAAAGGCAAACTAACCCTTAAAATTGCCAATTCTTTTTTTTAAATGTATTTAATGTATACCTATAGTGCTGTAACTTAAATGAATACTGTGCAACATACTTTTTTATCTGTGTAGTTTTCCTCTTTTGTTTAATATTCTTAAATGCTTTTAAAAACATGGGGGTTTTTTTTCTCTCTCTCTCCTTGAGATATTATTTGGTATCTGAATAATACAGGTCATTTCAAAGCAATGTCTCCTTGTCTGCTGTCAGCTTTCCTGGTGGCTCTCCTCTAAGTGTTCATCTTCCCTCCTGCTCCACACCATGTTGCTGCCCAGCACTCAAGGCACCCTTGGGCCTTGGCCCTAGTAATGCTAGGGCTAGATGTAATGGTATATGTGCAGAAGCCTAGCAACCAATCAATGTGCAACATTTGCATCTAATCAGCACACTCCAGTCAGCACTCATAACACCACTAACAGGAAGAACCAATAGGGATTTTGGGCAGATCCTGATTAAAAATATGTAATCCTAGGGAAAAAGCATGGCAAAAATCCTCCTCCTCCTCTTTGACTTCTTTATCCTTGACAACAGCTGCACTAGAGACAGTCCCCATGGTCGACCATCATCTGGGACCTCACCATTGCTCTTTCACGGCTGAGCACTGGGGATAGTTTTTCCTGTTCCTTTTCTTCTGTTTGTTAGTTTTCCAAAAACATAAGTTGTACCTTTAAAATCAACATATCCCATCAGGTATAGTTGACACTAACTAGTCATTGTGCATATGGACCAGCCTAAGCATCCTCCATACAGCTATCTGTCCTGATATCCTGTCTTTGACAGCAAATGTTAGTGAATGCCAAGAGAAGAGATTATGTGTATAACTCCCTTCTGATCTGTTTGAACCTGAAATTTTTTGGCTCTAACTGGTGTCACTTGTTCCTGTATTAGAAGGGCCCCCATAGTTTCCATCCTTCTCTATGCCAGTCCGTGCTCAGCATGACGTCTCATCTGTTTCTTTTTCAGGCTGCAAAGCCCTGGCCATGCAAAGCTGAAGGTGCATGACTCACGGAAGAGGGAGAGGAGTGGGGGACTTCCGCTCAAACCACACAATTAATGGGAACTTTTATGAAGGGCTAGGAGATTCTAGAAACAGAACAATATGTTCAGCATTTTAGGCTAGGATTTGAAATGTGCAGTCTACCCCAGCACAGTGCAGAAGCATAGAAAATTACATGATGCACATCACTATGCACAGGGTAGTGAGTAGATGTACATGGACATTTGTGGGAAGGCACATGGTAGGATTAAAATGTTCATCATCTCCTTGACTGATTTATCGAGAAACTCAGTTTCATAGTTCTTTCAGCTGTATTTTCAAAGAATAAAGAACAAGGCTCTAGAAATTAGATTTGGTTAGCAAAGACCTTTATTCAGACTGTACAAACAGTATGCTTCCAAATATAAAAATTGCTCATATCTGACTTACAAGACAGGCAAAATATCAAGAGCACTGATGTGAGCATCTGTATTTGTAAATTCTTGACATATATCTGTAAAGCAGACAACGTACACAGAATTGTATCATTCAGGTGAGGGAACCTTGCCTAGATAGGAAAAGAAGATTACCTGTGTCAGAAGACTGTCACTTGTACATGTCTTCAAACTGAAATTTGTTTTGTATTCTCATCTGTAGTCATATAAACAACTCTAAACAAGCCAAACTCTACAGCAAGAGAGAAAGATCTTCCCTTTGAAAAAGATTTTTTTTTTTAATTAATTATAAAGAGACTGAAAAATTTAATTTTTTTCATGGCATAGTGGCTGAGTAATAAAAGATGATTAACTTACATTATAACATCTCATAATTGCATCAAAAAGGTTTTAAGTGTGAGAACTGAACAAAATGCAAGTTTTGCTTCTAATTTGGCTTTTGTTGGTTTAAGCCTGCCTTATAGCAGCCTTTAAATCTATATTTTCTGGTTTAATTAACAACAGACGTAATATAGCACCTTCTACATCATGGCATGGAAATTAATTTTGCAAACTGCAGCTATAAGTAGTTTTGTTAGGTTTGTACCATGTTTCATGAATAAAAATAGCACACACTGCATACTGAGCTCTGTAAACTGGCAAAAGAGTAGTAATGAGCAAAGGAACATCTACTGTCATTTAATGTTGTTAAACCAAAATTAATTAAAGCCTTGTCCAAAGAAGGTCAACAGATACTCAGTATCAGACGACTCTCAGAATCAGACCCTTACACTTTTGCTGAGTTGATAGATATTTTAATCAAGGGGATTTACACACTGATGAGTGGCTGAATATAAACACTCTCTCTTAGTCTCAGTTTTGCAGTAAACAGATCCCAGGAGTATGCATGTATTTAAAAATGAGTGTATAAACAACAAGCAAATGGAAAATGTTTGGTTAAGATATGCAGTACTGACTTTTGCTACGTGATAGACGAATGTTTCCATGTCCACTCACCCTCTACATTGTCTCAGATCTTTAGCTGACCCCGTTTCTCAATTTGAACCATGTATCCTGACCATCAAAGAAGACATCTCATCCTACATGTCTTAGCTGCATGCTAGCAGCAAGCTACAAATCAACCTCTTCCTTGGCCTTTCCTTTGTGAACTTCCCAAATGCAGACATGCAGCTGGAGAGCAGATGGCAAAACCGAAAGTGGATCTCACTGTGAGAGTCATCACTCAGGTAACAGGTTTCTTCCTGAAATGAGCACCCAATGGTCACAAGCTGTCTGTCTTTTCCTTCCTGCAGGGGTGAATGTCATGCTGTTACAGGCCCAAGGTTTTGTGCTTTCAAGAAATGGAGGTTACAGCAGTTTGAGAACCACAGCATAGAAAACAGAAAAACCATCACAAAAATCTGAGAGCCAAGAGTTTATATGAGCAATTGCTTAAGTCAATGAGATACTCTTTGTATGCATTTCTAATGCACTCATTACTATAATAGCACTAAAAAAAAAAATTTTCTTCCTTTCTTTTCTTTTTACTGTTACAGTAAAAATTTATTTAAAATAGGAGCTACATCAACCAATTTCCTCTAAGATATTACCCCTACTTACAAATGTTACATATTTGGGCAAGCAAAATCTTTAATTTAGAAAAGATTGATCTTCAAAGGATCACAGCTCCAACCACAACATCACCACATACAGAAAAACACAACCCAGCTATTTTCTGCAATAAGAAGCTGTACTGTATGGCAGAATCAACTCAACATGCATGAACTGAAGCTCCAGACTAAACATTTTCTAAGGTTTCCACCAGGATGAACATTTCGAACCAGTGCTGCATGTCCAGATCGCATCTTTCTGACTCTGTGCAGGAAAAGTATTTTGCTACCAAGATGGGATACATGCCTAGTGAGATAGAGAGAATAATATAATTTGCCTTCAAAATCTGGGCCAGGGGGAGGATTCCAGTGCTGTCTTGCACACCATTACTACAGTTACCTAAGGAAGTCAGGCCTAGCTTGACACATCATAGAAGCAGTCCACAACTGCTCGTTAAAATACAGAGACAGAGTGGAAAGGTATTTCAAGTGAGTTGCCTTACGAGTCTCTCCTCTGCTCAGTCTACTCAATATTTTCATTTATGTATAGCTGTAAAATGGATAATGACAAGCTATAGGAGTAGCAAAAGCTGTGGAAAATCAGATCAAATTTTAAAATGATCTGGTGATATAGTTGTCCAAAATTACCAAGATTAATTTAGTCTGTCTTTGCCTCAAATGCAACGTGAGGGGTTTATTCCTGGCAAGCTATTACAGAACAAATCAATGGGCATAACAATCAGCTAGACAGCTGTGTGTTGGTGAAAGAGCTGGGTTTACAGGGGTCACAAAACTGGTACAGATGCAGCAATCTAGTGCTGCAGAAGGAAGACAACTTTCATTTTGGGAAGCATTACAGAAATGGGGTGTGCAATAAGGCAGAGAAGATATTTCTTCTGTCATGTGGAGTGCTGGTGAAGTGTTACCTGGAGCACTACATCCAGACCTGGACTCTGCACTTGAAGATAAATCAGAGAAAATACAAGGAAATGTGAGCAGTAAGAGCTGTAAGAGGTAATAAAACCTACAGAGGAAAAAAAATAATCAAAAAGACTAGGGTTGCTCAGCTTGGAAAGTGAGGACTGAGAAAGAAATGGGAATGTTCCATTGTCAGAAAGATTGTTTTAAATTGCTCTTGCTAACTTTACCCTATTTAGGGCAAATACCAGGGAAGACTTCTTATGGTAAGAGTAGAGAGAAGGTAGTATGGTGACCCTAGGAGATTATGAAATCTCCATCAGCACAGGATGCTCAGGTTATGTCAATATTAGTAATTCAGCAACACTGGAACATAGGCCTGGTCACTCAGTCATCCTCCTTGGAAAACTATCAGTTGTTCTGGGTCCATCTGCACTCCCCAAACAGTTCCTGAGTGTGGGCTGGCAGTTCACATGGGCCAAAGACTATATCCAGCAGACAGGCTCAATGGGAGTGTCCTTCACAGCAAGGTAGGAGAGCTTCAGACTATATTTCTCTGGGCCATTTGGACTCAGGATCAGAGAACTCTGCCAGGCACATTTAATATATTAGTACTGTAGTCCACCAGTAAAAGTCTGCAGGAAGGTAAACCCACCTCCACAGCAGGAGAGGTTAGGAAAAGCTGCAATGCCTTATCTAGCCCTGCATGCTTGCAGTCCTGTCTTACGTTTACTAATGGTCTTTGCTAGAATATGCACAAAACTTTGGGCTACAGTACAATCCCAATTACATCCATTCTCCAGGATCCTTATAAAGAGGCAGTGAAGCTGACCTTAAAACAAACACCACAAAGAAGAAAAAGCTTTTTTCGCTTTTCCTGAGTGGTTTGTCTTGTAGATAACTCAGTAGAAATAGAAAAAGCAGTCGAATATAAATCAAGTCCAACATCTCAGCTGGAGATAAACAACTTTTATCAACAAGAAGATGCAGAACTCAATTTATTGTTATATGGCATCACAGGAACAAGCATTAGCAAACAGTGCAAGTATATTGCCCTTCCATCATTTAGGAATTCAGAGGGAGCTGGAGGCTCCATGCTGCAGCATGGCTTTCAAACATCCTCTCTGCACCAGCTGTGGGCCTAACTTCATCACACTTTACAAACAACGAAAATGTCTATAATGCAGTCACTGCTCCAACTGTGCCGTGATTGATAGCAGCTCAGCTGCAGTAGCAGGGAGCTCAGCATGGGCTATAAATCCTCCCGAAAGGGGTGGCTTGCTCAGTCTGCATAAGCACAGTATTGCCCCAGCTGGATTCCTGCTGTTGTGCGAGACAGTTAACCTGATGCTAGCTCAGATAGGTCTTTGCTGCAACTTTGGTGTAGATATGGCCAAAGAAGTGTCTCAGATGGCTAGCTAAGCCACTGAAAAACACCCTCTGTGATTCTTATAAGGCTTTGTTCATGCAGGCTCAGCCGCAAGGGTCACCTTTCATATACACACTGGGAAATATTTCAGCATGAAGTCGTTTTTGTTGGAATATCCTCACCACCACCACCCTTTCCACACACACTGAAGTCCTGCTTCATTTCTTCCATTACATCTTGGCATCCTATTTTTTTGGGAGACAGTGGAAAGAATGAGAAGATGTAGCCACTCAGGTGTCAGGAAGGTGTCAATAGATGACTCAGAAAGTGGGGGACAGAGTTATGAGTCTGTCCACTAATAATGGGCAAAATAAATCTCCAGCTTACTGTGAGAAAAGAAGCAGAATGCTAAGAGGCAAGGGCTAGCCCATCAAAATGGGGAAATCTTGTGGAAAGTTAGTATTTTCCTGCAATGAACTTTCCTCCCATGCTCCTTTCCATATTCATAGTCAAGCTCAGTTCAGGGATGTTAAACTAAGATATCTAGTCTGATTGATAAAAAAAAACACAGACGAAGACTCTAGCTTTAGTGGAGGAAAAATCAGATCATGAAGAGCTCCAAATTCTTGAAATCTAGCAGTAGCAGGACAGTAATAAAGATAGTTAAGTAAAATGTATTTTCTGAACTCAGGATGCAGTTTAAAATTAAAGAGGAGAGAATTTGAGTTACTTGGAGCAAGGTAGCTTTAAAATAAATCTAGGTATTCAAACCTGCTTCTGAGAAGGAGGGTGACTTTGAGGAATGTTTGAAGGACATCACCCACTGTCAAGCCTCTGTCTATTCCCTTGCAATCTCACACCAAAAAACTGGTGGGTGTATGTAACTTTTTTTTTTTTCTATTCCTCTTGGGTGGTCAGCTGCATTGCTTGAAATCTGTATTTTTGTAACAAATACTGAAATAAATTGACCCCTTCAAGCCCCAGTATACAGAAGGAATGTTCAGTACACTGCAGAACTGTAAGTCACCTCTGAATCATCACATCCAGACCCCTGCTATCTCCAGCAATCACGCCACATAAACCGATTCATAAATCTATGTTGTTCTATATTAAAAATGCTGTGGATGTTTGCCCAATTTCTAGGCCTTTTTAATCTCTATTCTGAAGGACAGAAACTTTCTTCAAATTCACATCTTAAATTTATTCACAGCCAGCTGTACACTTCGGTTTCATGGCATGGAGACCCTTTATTTTAGCTCTTCACTCTGTGCAGCACTAACCCCCAGCTCCAGTCTGCATGTAACCCCATCCAAACTTTGCTTTGCCAGAGTCAGCAAGCCAAGCTCTTTCCAGTCTCCCTCAAAGTGACAGAAAGTCACTGACCCGCTGAGTGACCTTCCTTTGCACCCATGGCAGCTGGAATCCACCTTTTTGTTGTTATTTTAAACTGGGTGACCAGAGTTGCAATCAGTTTTCCAGAGACTGCAACAGCAGCTTGTACAATACTTGCTTATCTGCAGCAGAAACATTTAATCTGGTAGGCTTTAGCCTTGTCTTTGCTTTCTTCATTACAGCATCTCATTGAGTGTGATTTACCATCACATGCATGTTTCTTCTTCTCTCCTTTCCTAATGATAAATTTCAGGTTTAGAATGGTAGCTATTCCTCTTAGTCCCTATTAAATTTTCTCCTACTTCTGTAATTCCAGTCTAAAGGTTCAGCCCAGTTCTTTAATTTGATATACAAATCCAATCCTCATTTGCAGTGCTGGTACTGCTAACCCTTACATTAGCAGCAGTTTTCATTAGCACAAAATTTCCTTTTCCTACTGAATTAATTGATGAAAACACTAAATACTCAAACTTAATCATATATGATGTATTTTTAAATCCAAGGTACAATATTATATTTTCATGTTTAAAAACAGATATCCTAGTTACAGTACAATCCGTCATACCTTAAACTGTCTTATTCTATTTTTCATTTGTCCCCATATCTGATTATTTTAATAAATATCTTGCTTTCTGATACATTCGGGGTTTGTGAATGACAGCAGCATGTAAACCTTCATTTAAAAAAAAAAAAAAAAAGGAAGTTCAGTAACTTCACAAACCTTTCTACCCTAAATTGATTTGGAGATATTTTTAGCCTGCTGTATTGAACTGCTCAGTAGCAACAGAGTTACTGTTTTATTGGGGTTTTATTTATAAATATAGGACCAAGCATAGCCTTTATCATAAGCAAGCTGCTATCTTAATAAGAAAATGAGTTGAAGCTTGCTCATGGTCTGAGCTTTGCCTTTATGCCTGAGGTTAGGTACCTAGACCCATATTTAGATCCCTAAATAAGTGTGGCCTGAAGCACTGTATAACTCCAGCCACTGTTGATTTGACTGCAGGTCCCAGTTATTAGGTTTCTTGTCTTTCACAGGACAGGAAGATTTCATTCTGACAAGAGCTGAAGATTGCTGGTGTTTCCATGCTCTGTGGCTCCTTGCAAAACGTTTTCTCTCTCTACTTTCCATTCTTTTTTGGAGACAGGTTAGGCAAGAGAGCAACTTGCAGAACTTTTCTCAGTCTCTACTTTTCATTTCTTTCCAGATGGGGTAGACAAGAGAGCAGTGGCATTTTGATGCCCAGATCAGTGACAACATGCAGCCAGCTACAGGCTGTTCTTAGGCCGGATGATTCACGTCCACTGAACAGAAAAAGGCTAGAGAGAGCACATTGCCCTGAAAATTAAAACTCTATTGGCAGATCACAAACCAATGCAGAATGAGAAACACCAACGTGCTTGCTCATGGCTCTTCCTTCTCTAAGGTCATAAAGTTTTGCCTGATTATTTTAGATTAGTTTCAGTTTAGTGTTTAACAGCTGAGATGTGCTGGGCTTTGAGAGCTCTGTATTTTAAAACACTTCCCGGCTCTGTTCCAGAAAAACCTTCTATATACCCTTTTTTTTAAGCAGGACTGTAAACATGAAGACCTCATCCCACAAGATAAGCTTCCAGCCAAACCAGAAGCTAGCCTGGGACTTCGGAGCTAACGAGAAGCCTCTGTGAGATTCAAGTGCTAATTTGCTCCTTCTGTTTTGAGCAGTATTTTAGTATTGAGCTCAGACAGAGCCGGGTAGGTGGTGGGAACAGAAACATGTTCTTTCCACTCTTTGCTTCAAGGTGCCCCAAATCTGCTGACTAAATATTTCCTTATGAGGTACTTTGGTTTTCACTCTAAAGTTGAAGCAGCAAAGTATAGGAGCATGTAGAAAGTAAAAGTGGCAGCAGAAATCAGTGGGCTGAATTTGGAATTATGTCAACTATTGTGTGCATCACTGAAGGGGTGTCCAGAGCCAGGTAGAGTCAAAAGAGAAAACAGTGTAAATGGCAGGAAAGGGAAAAGAGAGACTGGAAGAGATACACAGTGAAACCCTGGAAGATTATCACTCTTCATTATGAAGAGATAAGTGACTCTCAAATGAAGAGTCTCCACAGCCATAATCCTCTGTCCTTGCTAGATTCAGCTAGCAATCATGAGCAACTGGACAACAAGCTAGTAGGAATCCCCCTGCAATGCTCTGGAATAAAATCAATCAATGAGTTTTGGAGATAAGGACCATAAACAATGCACTCGATGCAGCACCGTGACACTGCAAATGGTGTGCACATTGTGACAGCCAATACAAGGAGCAAGGACTGCCACCAGGCACTTGCTAACTGGAGAAGCCCAAAGACCTCTGGGAACTGTGTATTACAGCCATATGAAGGACAGAAGGAAACAAAAGGCAAGAAAACTTTACATGCTGTTTCACATTGCGATTTTCCTGCATAGGCTGCGCTGAGCACGCCACATCTAAGTCTCACCATTAAAAAAGAACAAGAGTAGGAAGGTTGTGTCTCTCAGTAAAAAGAGAAAAAAGTCACAGAAATTAGAAGCTGACAAGAAGACTCTCTGCAGTGTGGTCTGAAGTATATTTTTTGGTATCTAATATGTCTAAATGTTGACAACCCATTATCAGCTACACGCAGTGTTCTCAGGTTGTGCTGCTCAGAGCGTAATTTTCACCAGCAAATCTCACCTCTGCTAGCTGCTTTCAGTGGTTTTCATTGGGAGGAATGAAAAGCTCTGCACAGAAGCATTATTTTAGCTTTCTGCTATTCTCACAGGAATATCCTTTTTTCTTTTTCAATTACAAAATAAATAGCTTTATGAATTTTTTAATTAAAACTGGCTTTAGAAAAGAGGAAAATGTATACACACAGACAAGTATGTATATATTTTATTTGTCTTGGTTTGGGGTTTTCAGTCTTGCATATTAGGCCCAAAATTTATCCAGCAAAATCATGACGTAGGTACCCATAAGGACTTTCCCGGCGTGCATATCTGTGTACCATACCTTGATCGCCTTTATTCATGCTGAATTTATAAGTGCTTACTGCAAACACCAAGTGAATTAAAGCATCAGGATTTTACCATGTGATTCTACGGTGTTATGATAAATCTAAAATTAAAAACACCCTACCTGGTGCTTTTCTGTTTTAGAGGAGTGGGGGTTTTTTTGTTCTTTGACTTCTGCTTTGTCTGCAAAACGCAATGCCACTTATTTAGGGCTGCTGTGATGCTCTCTTGGACAGCTTCCCACTGCCAGGACCTCGATCCTCCCATCCTCCACTACCATGATCCCTCAGGAGTGGAGCAATGCAGCCCCTTTGCTTTCGAATCAGTGCTGATGTGCTATTGCTGTCTCTAAAAAGTGAAGTGCATGTTTCTCACATGCTGTCACTTCTCTTCCCACCTTCCCAACACCTGTGGGGCTGGGCAAGGGCTGGAGTTCTCCTAGGCACTGGGGAAGCACCAGCACAAGAGACCTCGGTCTTGGCTGAGCCTCTGTGGGCTGCTGTAATACAAATATTGACAAATGTTTTACTCAAAAGCTCTGCTAACAGCTCTGGTTTCTTCACTGGCTAGTTAGGCTTGATGCTTTCCTATAAAACAAGCACATGTCATTTATGTATGCTATATAATACACAGACCTATAAAAACCATGCAGGTTACTAGGCAGGCCCTTGGGATTCACTGTTTCCATGAGTAGTATCTAATCCAGAACTAAAACTCAGGAGTGTGAAATCAAAGTCACATAGCCATGTGCCACTTTACAGGAAGGGTTTGGACATGAGAGCAACTAAGATGCATCAGGAGCTTATCATAAATATTTATATAGCATTGCAGAAATACCAGGTGTATTACAATGAGCAAAGTGTGCCAAACAATAGAGCCCCTGAAGAGCTAACCTCCAAATGATGAAAACCCAAACAACACTAATCTGGAGCTGGAATATGGCACCTGTCTCCCTGAAGTGGAAGTTAGCATAGGGCAGGATAATTCCTTGTATCAGAATCTCATGTGTAGTTAGAAACTAATTGGATTTACCATATTAGTGCCTTGCCCAGCACCTGCTAGAAAGCCAGGCTTTTGGTCCAGAGCATCAAGCCAGGAACAAGATCAGCTTTTTATTCAGCATTTTCCAGGTGGAGATTTAATGCAGGTTCATATAAGAGGAGACACAGAGTAAAAAAAGGTCTCTGAACCATGCTGGAGATTTACCACTCCTTAAATCTTTTCTTCTCTGTCCCTAGGTAAACAGAATTAAATGCTTCCTCCCAAGAGAGACAATCTGTTATGAAGACATTAAGAGTCTAAATATCTTTTTTTTTTTTTTTTTTTTAAGAAGGAAGATTGTATTACATCAGAACAAGCAGAATTGCTATCAAATCTAGCAGTTCATCAGTATGCTGACCTGTTAAAGGGAACATTGCCTAAGAAGTAAATACTTTGGAAGCACAGTGATACTCAGGAACTACTTTTCCCTTATGGTTTTATGGCGTGCCATAGCAGGCACCTCTCAAACTAAGTTGGAGAAAATGTCTTTGCCTAAAACATACACCTTTTTCAGTAAATCTAGTTCAGCTATTTCATTTTCTCTGTGCTGGGTACACCTTTCCCATTGCTTCATCACCATGGTGAGTAGATGTGATGCTATCCAGCTTTTCCACTTCAGGAATACCTAGGCTTCCCCATGAGGTAATCTATAAGAATATCTAAGTGGAAATGATAAGTAGTTTATCCATTCTCTCACCAAGGAGAGTCTGTGGTGCAGTGTGGACAGACCCCATATCAGTTCACCTAGTGGTCATTTCATTAGTCACATTCATAAGAAACTCGTGAGAATGTGCTCATTTCTTTACATAACTTAGGTCAGTAAGTCATGGAGGCATTCTTCTTAGACTATGAGTGGGATCTATCTCACTTAGGTCTCCCAAAGTTAGTCATCAAACTCTCAGCTATTTACCCTGCCTCACATTATAGGTAGTTGGGAGAAGCAGGCACATCCAGGGAGAAATTAATCTCATCTGGAGGTAGGTAGTTAAAGTAGGTCAGAGAGATTGCATGTGTGGGTTGCTCTCCAACTAATATAGTGGAAGCCTAGAGCAATCAGTGGAGAATTAGACAACTAAACCTTAAATATCTGTACTGAGATGGAAATAAACTTGCCTAATATTTCTCTGTCAATGATAAATAGCTGCTACAAGGAAAGTTGTGCTCTTGGTCATAGTTTCATGACTTGGCTTGTAAAACATGCCCTGCTCCAGGGTCTCCTATCTCCCCAGACACTCCTCAGAGTGTTATGGTGTGTAAGTAGGTCAGCACTCTTGTTAACATTATACCACTCTAGTGATAAACCTTTTGTTTCTGCAAAAATAGTGTCCAAGTGCTACTCCTCTAGCATCTGTTTGGCCATGATAGCATGAGCATGGCTTGCAGTATAATATTTGTCCTTTTTAAATAGATCCATTAATTTATTCCCTGTACAGGAAACCTTTGTACAGATTCACTGCTGGAAGAAAATAATAGTTGTGGAGAGGACAAATGCTTCTAAAAGGGCAGCTTGTTTTCATCCACATGTTCCCCGCAATACCTGTGTGGGTTTCTGTTTTATAACATGAGCATGGATATTACATTATATAAAGTAAATATAAGGATTGCAAGGACTGTAAGGATTTATGGGACTTTTTGGTATTGTTTTTATACTTTTCCAAATAAGACTATGTTTTAATGCTTGGTAAATTAATTTAAGTAGAAAAGTAAGACAGAAACAATTTCAAGTCTTGAAGGATCAGCATATAAGAGAGGAATCATTTTACACTGGTTTCTATATCTAACTGCTCCATATGTTTGAATGCAGTGATCCTAATTATGGTGGTGTCTTTATTTCTCACCCTTACTTTAAGACAATGGCAAACGTTGTTGTAATCAAGTATGAGAACTTGGTTACTACAATAATGCTGATCTACTCAACATCTTTCAAGATATGAAGCACCAATATATAGCTCATCCACTGAAGAAAATTTGATATTGTAATTATTAGTCTTCTGCCTTATTAGCACCTTAGAGTACATTACAAGATCAGCTACATTTTTTTCTTGAAAAATAAACTAGTTCTGAGAAGAGGCAAGTTATCTGATCAGACCTGAAACTTCTTCTTTTAAAGGTTTTAGTTAGATTTACAAGAGTCAATCATTTATGGAAATATTTGGAAAAAAATACTGATTTATTTATTAGTGAGCTCTGCGCAAGATGCAAAAATTATTTTAGTCTAATGCATTTTCAAGTATGTCTACTGTCTGGATTATATGTCTCAGTTTGTTTAAGCATGGTATACACGTGGACATGGTCAGTTAATGCTTGTATAGCACTTGGAATATAGCAGTTGATACATAATTGATTTCTATTATATTAAAATAATATTAAATATATTGTCAAATGTTCCTTAGGTCAGTACTTACTCTGACACTGTAGATTTCTAAACCTATTTTTTGTAAAAAGTACCTCTGGTCAATTAAAAAGGAATCAGAGCTGTAATAGTATGCTTTTATTGCCTGCCACTGGTGAAAATCCTTTCAGCACCTGCAGGCAACATGCAACACTGAAGAAAAAGTAAATCTTGCATCTAAAATGCTTAAACAGATTATGAAATAAAAAAAAAGAAACCAGAAAATTATTCTGTGTATCAACTGCCTTCATCTACAGAGTACCTGTAACAGTACAAGATAGAACATTTTTGGATGGAGAATTTATTACAAACATAAAGGACCTTGTTAATAGTTATCTTTCCCTTGATCAATCTTTATACTTGTCAAAGTTAGGCTGAAAGCTTTTTAACATGGGAAACAAATTTATTGTATATTTTATAAAGTCTCACTATACTTATTTACCTAATACCACAGTGTGCATTTTTTCACTATGGTCTTTGATTTGTTCTTAGCCAGCAGAATAGTTGAAGTCATTTTGAAAAGTTAAATTTTCAAAACTATTGTTTTCCTGACCTTAATGGCAAGGGAGCACAGCTTGCTGTTTTCAGTTCTACAGGACCAACTGGCCATTTTCTCTTATTTTAAGTGAATTGCGGGCATATCACAGACATGAAGACTCCACACAGCAGTTATCACCAATCCCCTGCTTTGTGTCAATATAGATTTCTAGATTTTGCTGGATCAACAAAATCACTCCCTCAGGTTGTCTTCTTTTAAGCTCATATTTGAAAGGCCTGTGTTGATCTGGCAAAGTTTGGCAGCCTTAGCTAACTTAGCAGCTTTAACATTTTTAACTGAAAGTTTGAAGCTGGATGTGACTTTTTCTTTATTTTAACATTTAAAGCATATTCATATCAAGTTCTTAATTTAAAAAGAAAAAGAAAATGGTAACATTTTTCAGTCTAATGCTATCAGTGGCAGTATCTCAGTAAAATACATTTTAAAACGTATTTGAAGAATTTCACTAGACTTTTCTGAGAATTTGGATATCAATCCAAACCTAGTAGATAACGTTTTACAGTATGTTAGACATCAGCTAAATGGCACAATAACAAGACTGAATGAGATTTGGTTTTCATTGGCATTGTTTTATCTCTAAGGACATATTATGGTAGTACAGATATGAAGGGCACCTAATGTTCACTTGACCCTTGTAGACCAAGAAAGTGCTCCTCACAGAAATGCAATTTGTAATTACTACTCTATAATATGGATTAATTTGGACCCAAGTATTTTTCCCATATATTGCTCTTTCTAAAATGGAAGAGTCTGAAATTGCTGAAATGACTTATCATGCAAAAGTCAATATGGCTTTTCTGTTGTTTTATTTATTGTGTTCCCTGGGCATAAAAAAAGAATTAGATTTGAAAGACCATCCTGATATATATATATCACAACCTGTTTTGAAATTCATGAGTACCATAGTTTTCATGCCCATTAAATTCAGACTAGATATCAAAGTGCCTGGACTTCACTGGAAAGTGAGAATCAATGCTCACTTTCTTCATTCTACTTTTGTATGTTCATGTCTTGTAAAGATACCTCCATAGGGCAGGACTGGGATTATGTGTCAACCGCCAGAGTAGGAGGATTGCAAACAGACCCTGAACAGACGTAAGATTACAGGCAAACTGTATCTTTGACATCTATGTTTCACTCCATGTCCAAATTTCAAGTTCCTGATTGTCAGAGCAGAAGCCTAGGACCCCCAGCCTATTAACCAACTTGTCTCCACCATGGTCCGACCTATGGCGAAGCTCTCTCTTGTAGCGTTTCCCTGTGGCTCTGAGCAGCTGTGACTCCTCCCTTCTCCTTGTCCTGAAGTAAACCACTGTTTTCTTTCCACACCAGCAAAGGTCTGTTTCCAGAAGGTATTTGTTTGAAAACTTCACTTAACAACTGTTGATAGCCACTGAGTTTAAACATGAAAACCAAAGCTAAGGCTGATGTAAGATTTTCCTGCCAATACAATACCCACAATACCTCCAGAGTTCTCCACACATAGAACCATCCATAGTGTTGTTCTAACAACAGTCACAGTTCACAGTACCTACATTCTAGACAAATCCTAATTTCAGTAAAGCCTTATTATTATTGTCTAAAATTCTTTCTCTACAGCTGAAAACTTTTTCAGATCTCTTCTGCACATTGTCTTTAAATCATCTAGACCTTCCTCTACCTTCTCAGTCTGATCTTAAACTTAAAATGACTGATGGTGTTGTTCTGATAGCAAATACTACAGTAATGAGCCTGGGCATGGGTATTTTTCACATTGAAAACCAGAAAAGAATCATTAGATCCATGATAAATCAATGATTTGAACAAAAAACACAACCATGAATGAAAAGAAAGAAAGAGAAAACAGCCCATCAATCTTAGTGACCGAGAGCAGAAGTAGGATATGGGTACAAACTATGTATTTTATTTTTTTTCTCTTTTGTTATCTTATAAGTATGCAGTGTGCTTAAGCAATGTGTCATTATCTTTCAGTGATATATTGTAGCAAACCATCACGAAGGAGAGGAATACGTCAGCAAAGAGGAGATGGGAAAGAGCAACTAGTGAATATATTCTCAATTTTTCAGATCAAATGTGATAGAAAACTCAAGTGAGTAACAGAAATGGCCAACTATGGATATTTGCTCATATTTGAAGCAGCTGTTGTCTAGTTCGACCATCATTCTCACTTGTGACCATTCACAAAACAAGTGTTTGTCTGAACAAATATTTGGAGTATGGCTGGTCTTCATGCAAATACCCTTCTTCATGCATGAACAACAGTAATGTTTGCTATTTGCTATTCAACATCTGCACTTCTGTTTAAACTACTCTGATTGGGGGGCAAAAGCAGATTCTGGATGGCACAAGTGATCAGAGATGATGGTAAAGACACAGAGATTGTGTCACTGATCATTTGTCTCCTTTAGGGAAAGGGCCACAAGGAACATTTCCTATGAATGGAATTAGAATTCTATTTTTCTATCAGTCAGGAAACCTGTGATATAAAGTTAGGTTAATAAAATGAAGGACAGATTAGAAGCTGAAGGATAAATCAATAACTCAGGCACATCTATTACATTGCTGTCAAGTTCTTACACCAAGAGAGGGTTATATTGGATTTTGAAAGGCAAATGAGCTTCTTGCTCTCTGCAGCCAAGGCCAATATTCCCTCTGGCAGGGCTATTGGCTGGGTTTGGATACCGAGCTCTCAGTCCCATAAAGGAGACCTCCATC
>NW_010305148.1:0-1049 GCF_000700745.2 Antrostomus carolinensis | reverse complement strand
ATCCCATCCCATCCCATCCCATCCCACCCCCATCCCATCCCATCCCTCACTGATGGCAGCGATGAACTTGTCAAAGTGGCTGAAGGGGACAAGTGGCTCTGGCAGTTCCCGGAAGAAGAGCTTCAGCGCCCCGGTGACAACGTGGATGTCCTCCCAGCGCCCGTCATCCAGGTCCAGGTGCTCGTCTGCAGGGCCAGGGCAGCTCCTCAGACAGGTCCCAGAGCTCCAGGGACAGGCAGGGATCCCTGTCCCATCCTTCCTGGCTGGAGCCCCGTGACTCTGCCCTTGGTGGTGGGTTCTGTCCCATTTGTCCCCTGTTGTCACCATGGGTGACCTTACCATGCTCCACCTTGTAGCGCAGTTTCTGGATGGTGGCCAGGTTGCCACTGACCCGGTATAGCCCGTCAATGTCCAGCCCTGGCAGATGGATGGTGGAGATGGTGGGGAAGCTCCTGGTTCACCACAACCCACCCCGGGATGTGACACCAGCCACCATCGATGGAACTCTGGGTCCCCATTGTCCCCTGGGAGATGCTCACAGCTGTGTGGCACATGGTGACAGTGACCAGCACAGCCAACAGCAGCCAACACCTCGTTCACCACAACCCACCCCAGGATGTGACACCAGCCACCATCGATGGAGCTCTGGGTCCCCATTGTCCCTATTGTCCCCTGGGAGATGCTCACAGCTGTGTGGCACATGGTGACAGTGACCAGCAGAGCCAACAGCAGCCAACACCAGGATTCCAGGGAAAACCCAACCATGGAATTGAGGCTTTACCCAGAGCTGTCCCCATCCTGCTGTCCCCTGGGTTGTCCCTGTCCCCATGGTGGTACCTCTCCTCTCCACGCTCTGGATGCACTGGAGGACGAAGCGTGGGACCGTCCCCCGCTCCCGCTCACACAGGGCTTGCAGTGAGCAGCCAAAAACCTGGTCTGGGGACACCAACAGGGACCTGAGCACGGGTGGTGACACCCACAGCAGGTCCGCTGGCAGGTCCGGGGTGGGGGACAGCGTTGGGGACATGGCAGAAGGTCTTGTTCCCATC